>NC_056631.2:90152849-90452849 GCF_002870075.4 Lactuca sativa
GCTCCCTAATGATTTGAAGGCGGAGACTACAATCAGGGATGCATAATTGATTACCTTTGAAAAGGAAACCTTCATGCAGTAGAAAATTAGACATCTATCCAGATTGTATACCTTGTAGAACAACAGAAAAATAAGGATCAACCGTTAGGTGCTCCATGAGGACATCCATCCCTGGCACACCAACCCTCATTGAAACTAGCAAATTACTCCTCCGACTAAATGCGTCAGCCACCCGATTCGACATTCCAGACTTGTGTTTCACCACGAAAGTGAATTTTTCCAAGAACGACATCCACCTCTCATGTTTGTGTGACACCTTATCTTGACTGCGAATATGTCTTAATGAATCATGATCTGTGAACAAAACAAATTCCTTATGAAACAGATAATGTTGCCAATGCTTTACAGCTTGGACCATTGCATAGAACTCAACATCATAAGTGCTATAACACAGCTTTGGCCCCGTCAACTTCTCGCTAAAATAGGCAATCAGTCGTCCTCCTTGACATAGAACTGCTCCAATCCCAACCTTGGAAGCATCCGTGTGTAATTCAAAAACTTGAGAAAAGTCTGGCAATACAAGAATCGATGATGTAGTAAGCTTCTCTTTTACTAACTGGAAAGTTGATTCTGCTGCTTCGGTCCAAGTAAAGGTCTTCCCTTTCATACAATCAGTCACTGGTGCCATAATAGAACTAAAGTTGTAACATCCCCCTCTGGCACGTATCACAATATTGTCCGCTTTGGGCCACTCGGCACGAGGACTTCCCAGGGGGTCACCCATCCGGGTACTACTCCCGCCCGAGCACGCTTAACTGCAAAGTTCTTATGGGATCTTCTGCCCTCACGGCTTTAAAACGCGTTGTGATAGGGAAGGTATCCACACCCCTTATAATGAATGCTTAGTTCTCCTTCCCAGCCGATGTGGGATCAGATCTAACCCACTTTCACCCCCCATTATAGGGTTCGACGTCCCCGTCGAACACATCGACCCGTGCCCTGGCTATGATACCATTTGTAACATCCCCCTCTGGCACGTATCACAATATTGTCCGCTTTGGGCCACTCGGCACGAGGACTTCCCAGGGGGTCACCCATCCTGGTACTACTCCCGCCCGAGCACGCTTAACTGCAGAGTTCTTATGGGATCTGCTGCCCTCACGGCTTTAAAACGCGTTGTGATAAGGAAGGTATCCACACCCCTTATAATGAATGCTTAGTTCTCCTTCCAGGCCGATGTGGGATCAGATCTAACCCATTAAAGTGGGTTAGATTTGATCCCACATCGGCCTGGAAGGAGAACTAAGCATTCCTTATAAGGGGTGTGGATACCTTCCCTATCACAACGCGTTTTAAAGCCGTGAGGGCAGCAGATCCCATAAGAACTCTGCAGTTAAGCGTGCTTGGGCGGGAGTAGTACCAGTATGGGTGACCCCCTGGGAAGTCCACGTGCCGAGTGGCCCAAAGCGGACAATATTGTGATACGTACCAGAGGGGATGTTACAAATGGTATCAGAATCAGGGCACGGGTCGATGTGTTTAACGGGGATGTCGAACCCTATAATGGGGGGTGAAAGTGGGTTAGATCTGATCCCACATCGGCCTGGAAGGAGAACTAAGCATTCCTTATAAGGGGTGTGGATACCTTCCCTATCACAACGCGTTTTAAAGCCGTGAGGGCAGCAGATCCCATAAGAACTCTGCAGTTAAGCGTGCTCGGGCGGGAGTAGTACCAGGATGGGTGACCCCCTGGGAAGTCCTCATGCCGAGTGGCCCAAAGCAGACAATATTGTGATACGTGCCAGAGGGGGATGTTACAAAAGTTTGGAATAAACCTCCTATAGAATGAAAGCAGACAATATTGTGATACGTGCCAGAGGGGGATGTTACAAAAGTTTGGAATAAACCTCCTATAGAATGAAGCAAGGCCATGAAAGCTTCGAACTTCAGTGATGGTAGTTGGAGTTGGCCATTGTCTGACAGCTGCTACTTTAGACTCGTCCACCTGTATTCCTTCCCCAGAAACAACGTACCCCAAGAACAAGACTTTAGGAACCATAAACACACATTTCTTCATAGCTGCATACAAACTATCTCGTCGAAGTATAGTCAAAACCTGCCTCACATGATTGACATGCTCACCAAAAGTAGCACTGTAAATAAGTATGTCATCAAAATAAACGACTACAAATTTACCAATATAAATGTACTAGGAGCGTTTGATAAACCGAAAGGCATCACCAACCACTCATATAATCCTTCACGAGTCTTGAAGGCAGTCTTCCACTCATCCCCAGGCCTAAGTCGAATCTGATAGTGCCCGCTCTTCAAGTCCAGTTTTGTAAAGATAAATGCACCACTAATCTGGTCAAATAGGTCATCAAGTCGAGGAATTGGAAATCTATACACTACTAGAAAAACAGCCTTTTACGACGCTCATTGCGCGTCGTAAAAGGCTCAGACGACGCGCAAATGCGCGTCAAGGAAGGCCCTGTTATAAAGAGAGACGACGCGCATTTACGACGCTCAATTACGACGCGCGTTTACGACACGTAATGCGTATCAAGGAAGGCCCTGTCATAAAGGAGGACGACATGCATTCGCGTGTCGTAACCTTACGACGCGCGTGTTAATAACATGCAATGCGTATCATTAAAACCCCTGTCAAGAAAGGCCATGTCATAAATGAAGATGACACACATTTTTGCGTATCGTAAATTTAAATGTAAAAAAAAACATATATATATATATATATATATATATATATATATATATATATATATATTAATTTTCAAATTAAATTTGCATTTACTGTCTCATAATAGAAATAAAATACCATATAAAAAAATAAAATCCATTACATAAAATTTAATGTCATACAATATATAAATTTGCATTTATCTAATCTACTTTGTGTTTCATACTAACAATTGAATTGATGAATGCAACACTTGCATTTGCAGCATCTTATCTCTTTCATCATGAGCTTTCTTTTCCTCTTCTAACTCCAAAGCTATTCGCTTTCATCAACCCTGTAAACACAACACAAAATCACTTGTCATTTTCATTCTACTTCTAAAATCACTTGTCATTTTAATTTGATACAAGAAAAAAGAGAAGAACTTGCACCTCTTTATCCTTGTTGGCAATCTCTTTTTCAAGAAGTTCAACCCGCTGAAGGGACTCTTAAAGACTTTTCTCTTTTTCATTCAAAGCTCTGTACAAAAAAGAGTCATGTGTCAACAAAAATGCAATATATTACTTTGATGAGTTATGGTTATCAAACCTTTTCATGTCTCAGTTTACTAGTTTAGCAACAAACTATTTTTGTATGGTCTCATTTAGTCTCTTTAGTCATTCTATTATTTATTTTTATTACATATTATAAAAATCAAATCAATTAACTTTCATTGAACATCAACAGATTCGGGCCAGAATTTAAAAAACTATTATATATAATATCTATTATATATTATTTAATCTTCAATTTTCAAAATTGAAATACCAATCTAAATTGAAATGATTGAACACTTGGGTTCATCCAAAACCACAACCATTACTTGTTTGTATTTGATTTAATAAATGTAGAAGACAAAAATATGCAAAATGGATAGATATTTTCATCTTTATTAAAACCTTTTTTTATTTAGTTCAACTTTCTGTTGGATGTGGATTTTGATTTTGAAAGATGAAAGATCATTTTAGATGAACACAACTTTTTGTTGGCCTTGATCTATTCATAACTCATCTTCAATGGCAGTTTTTTGTATTTTGATTTTTGTTTAAGCATTATATAATTAATATTAAAAATGAATAATAAAACAAGTAAAGGGACTTAATGAGAAACCTTCCTGGACATTGAGAATAACTAAAATGCCATGTGGATGCCAAAACCAGCAAAACCTGTTATAGCATGTCATAATGGTATAGTTTGACCAATATTAGTAGTTGTTTACCCTAAATAACAGACATTAAATGATTAAATGATAACATACAAAATAATTTGTTGGTAAGTTATGATCACATAAACCTTATCTTGTTACAGGTGGGCTGCTGTTAGTGAAGCAAGAGGAGACTACCTATTCAGTCACCACAAACTAACAGTTCAATTCTACAAAGGCTCAGCAGCCCAAGACCGAGAACTGGAAGGATTAGTTCACAAACAAGTAATGGTCAGGAACATGGTAAGGCAGACCAGGTTTTAACTTCATTGGTGGAATATAACACAAGAAATTATAATGAAATGGAATATAATTTCTTACCGTGGGTTATGTTCAGGGGCCTCACTATTAACTGGCTCCTTGCCATCCTCTGAATAAAAGTTATCATAAAATAAAGTTAAAAAACAATAAGCATATTATATATTTAATATTTATGAATAGTTTTGAATACACCTGAAGACCCATTTGTTAGCTCCACTACACTTTTGGAATTTAAGCCCTATTTTTCGTCACTAGTACCTGCACCTTTTGTGGCCCAATTGCAGCGTATTTGTCTACTTCCAAGTCATTTTCCTGATAAGATTACAAACCCAAGTATTCTGAATTTATAATTTTAAATATAAACATGTTGGTTCTGGAAGGAAATAAACCCAAAACCTCGTGTACGACCCATTTTTTGATGCCATATAACCCTCGTATCCAATCCAATCCAACTATTATTATTATAATAGTAATAATAATAGTTGTACCAGAAGTGTCCTGCCTCTGTCCACTGACATATGCCCAATTAACTTTAATAGGTTGTCTAAACCTGAGAAAACATCAATAAGTGGTTAGGTAAGATAGGAGAGGAGCACATATGACATAAAATCCTCATCATAATTCAGAAACACTTACAAATGTCTCCAATTTTGAGATACTATAGAAAGTGTAGCTGATCTACGATCAAAGTAGTGCATGAACCCATAAGAAGACTGTAAAAAAAATATAAATTTTATGTAAACTTGAGTAAAACTTTTCAAACATGAACCTGTTAGGCCAAATTAATTCCTTCTCATATCTTTATTGTGTTATC
The DNA here is from genome assembly GCF_002870075.4 of Lactuca sativa. Classification (NCBI taxonomy): domain Eukaryota; kingdom Viridiplantae; phylum Streptophyta; class Magnoliopsida; order Asterales; family Asteraceae; genus Lactuca; species Lactuca sativa. Next base: position 90,157,866 of record NC_056631.2, read on the forward strand.
ACAGGGTGCAAACTGTTACCATTTTTGAGTCTTTCCATTTCATCATAAAGATCTTTGATAAAAGTTGTTTTCATCATCTTTTGACGAACCTATAAGGTAACAAAAGATAAGCATTTTTCACTAATAATTTGGTAGTAAACCAAGGGCATGAAATTAACATGTAAGAATAAAGACTAACCTTAGGCTTGTTCTTTACATTTCATGCCCTTTGAGCATAATCCAATGTGCTCAAGGTCTCTTCAAGAGAATAAACAACATGAGATAATGTAGCAATGATGTATGTTTTAGTCCTTCCATCAGATGAATCACAAAGAAGACTAGTTAATTTTCTATCCCTATATTACCTAAATGGTACAGTTGTAGAAACATAATCAGATTTTGGTAATAGATAGTCATCCTCAGTCAATGCTTGGACTTCTGGTAGCTCATACTGTTCATCAATATCTTCATAATCAACTGCATTTTCAGCCTTCAGATCATAATCTGTTTAGATGTAGCACAAGAGGTTGAATTAGAAGATAATTAGCTATATAATGTCCACATAATCAAACATTATCCTATAAGTCCAAAGTCATAAATTCATTAATAAGAACAATGATACCTTGTTCAGCAACATCAGCAGATGTTTGTGAGGTTTTTACTGACAGCTGAATAATGAGATAGTAAAAGAACAAAGAGTTAGATATAGATACTAAAATAGTGAAAAGTTCTTATCCGTTATCATACCAAAAAGGAGTACATGGAAATGTGTAATGAGTAATAAAACTAATAATAAACATGGATATTTGTTAGTGAAGAACCAAGCTTGTCAGCTAGTGCAGCAAGATGCTCCTTTTCATCTTGAAAAACAAAACCATGGTTTTAGTATCCAAGTTGATATATATATATATATATATATATATATATATATATATATATATATATATATATATATATAAACCTATAAAAAATAAGAGCAGATACCTCATCAAGGTAATCAATATCAAGATCACCAGCCCCATCGATATTTCCAAACATGAATTCCAAAAGATGATTGCCATCACGAGCATCTTCATATTCATCATCATCATCTACCAATTAAAATTTTAGAATTCTAAATAGCATACAAGACAAGTCACTGAATTCAAAGGGGTTAAATGTGGAATCCAAATCAGTACACAAGGATGGAAATCAGAATCAGGATTCAAAAGCACGTGTGAATCATCAAAACATATTTATATTCTAAATTCTAAACAATTGAACTCATATGAAGTTGCTAAACAATGCAACAAGGTTTTCAACTATCCAAAATGCATGCTTATGATTATTGTGTGTTATAAATTTACAATATTATTCACAACTCTTGATTGTAATCAATAGTGGTAAGATATGCTTATTATGCCTTTCAAAACAAACTAACACATGATCACACATGTTCTTTCCAATATTGTTTGAATAAATTTGTGATAGGCATTGATGCTGAAGAGTTAAGTTTCAATATTAAATACCTTCATCACGGTCATTAGTGCCCCTACCATCTTGAAAGGTATTACCAGCATCAGAATCCATTATCTATAATGAAATCTGCCACATGAGAAATGTATTTAGCACAATATGGTTTGTCTTGGAAGAGCAAAATGTCTTCTTAACCAAATCCATGAGGGAATAAATCATCCGCCCTCAAGCGCATAGATTCAAAATTGATTTTTATTTTGTAAAACTTATCAGTACTGAAACAAATCATCAATAGGAATTCACTTGGCATTTGAAAACTATCTGAATTGAATTCAAAGACCAATGTGACCTCATTTTTTCTAGGAATAGGAGTAGCAACTATAAGTAGAAGTTAAGTTCTCTTTACCCGTGTACCAGAATCATTCACCATTCATAGTCCATAACAAATAGACCAAAAACCCTAACTTATCAGCGAAAATAGACAGAAAGAATCAAAATAGAAAGCATGTGGATGTGTGTGTAGTGATGTGTGCGACTGTGAATGACTATCATAATGGTATTAACAAGCAGAAAAGTAGGGGAGATAGATGTCTCACCTGAGACATAAAAAAAAGAGAATTAGGGAGATGGAATGGAGCGTACCTGAGATGCTTAGAGAGTAGAATTGGGGATCAAGCAAGGAGGAGGAAATCACGATTAATATCTGTATCGCTTTTCTAGTTAGGGTTTTACAGAGGAGAATACGAGAAGAATCAAAATTGAAATCAGAGGCATGAATAAAGGAGAAAGAAGAACAATTTTTACAATACAGAGGAGTACACCTTACCAAATAATCCTTCAATTGACCTCAACCCAGTTATAAAACACGGTGTGTGGCTGATGATGGACAACCTGCGAGCTGTTGATACGAGCTGATGGTTTGTACCCAACACTTTACCAGCAATACCTTCTCCCGATACGAGCTGCTGGGTTGAGGTCGCCTCAAAGGACCCTAAAATCTCTGGATCAAACACATACGAAGCGGATTCAATCACATAACTGGGCCCGGATCTTCCTTCACATGGGCCCCATGTTTGCCTTGTCTAATTACTGGAAGCCATAGTTGAACAAGAAGGTTTGTGTCCATTGTGCATTTTTTGTTCAATAGTCAAACTCTTGAACCAATCGATCATCAGAGAATTCTTGATAGTCATCAAGAGGGTTCAAATCTGTTTCCTCTGGGGAAACGATTCAATCAAAACATCCTATGAATACGTCTGTGGAACTAAAGTAAGAAAATGAAAAATCCAAAAGGGTTGAAGAAGACAAATTAGGACTACTAAAATCAAGATTGTTTTCTTTTATGGATCCAAATATGGTGGTGGCGTGCTTGCCTTGATCGACGTCGACAACCGGGAATGGCAAGTAACGATGGTCGAAGTGCGAGGGAAGAAGTAGGTGGCAGTCAATGTCGGCAGGGGGAAGGAAGGAGTGTCGATAATTAGGGCAAGAGGGAAAGGAAGAAAAAGGAAGGCGGGGATTTCAATTTTTTAGGATTTCATTTTCCCCCTCAGGTACTAAAGGATGGAAGGCGCGTTTCCATTAAAATTTATAAAGCGACATCCTCAGAAGACACACGTTTTATTATAGGCACCCTCCGTTTTTTTAGACACTAATTTAAGGGTACGCAAAAATGTGCGCCCTAAATCCTTAAAATTTATAGAGAGATGACATTATTTTTAGATCACATGCTTTTGCGTATCGTGAATCGATGCGTATCAGAAATTGCACGTCGTAAAATGCTATTTTTCTAGTAGTGTTCCCAATCTTAGTTACTTTAGGCAAACGTGAATTGATGCAATTCCATGAAATTACACTTTGTACCCTTTCAAAGACGTTAGTGGAGCGTGTGTGGTTAACCGGCACACTAAATGGTTCTAAGCAAAGGTAGCAAAGAGTGACTCAATGTTTTCATAGTTCAGTGGAGCGTGTGTGGTTAACCGACACATCGAATAGGTGACTGTAACATATGGGGGCACCATGTAAATTTGCATGGTTATTCACACCCTGTTTTGTGATCCTCGGCATCCCAGTCACAAATCGAGGGGCATATCGAGATTTAAACATGCCATTGAAAAGTTCAATGAATCTCAAAGGATCTAGGAGTTTTCAAAGCATTTAAAAACATAATCTGTTTTTCGTTTTTCATGGTGGAAAATTAGTGAATCGTCATTCACTTACCTTCAAATGTTCTGCAATTTGGGTTACGGCATCCCTCTCCCAAGTTGTGGAATATTGTGTTGGGTCCTAGCCTTAATATCTCATTTGGGTGATTTATTGAGGACTCAATCAATCAACTAGCTTGACTTTATTTTTCACCCGTTTTGTAGATGTCGAAGTTCGACAACTATAGTCTTCCCAAATCCCGTGGAACAACCTTTCCACATGAAGATGATATTCCACGATTCGATCGAGGAACAAGAGATCATGCTTCACTTCCTCCACCTCCTCCAATTATTCTCCCTAACCCACAAGTTCGAAGGCTTGAAAATTTCAAGCTCACTCAAGCCCTTTTAGAAAGTAAACATGAAGAAGGAAAGTCGGTGTGTGCACACATCCTAGAGATGAAGTCACACATTGATAGGTTAAGAATGTTGGGATCTGTTATCTGTGAGGAGCTGGCTGTTAACTGGGTTCTTCAGCCATTTCCTAACTCATATGGTATGTTCGTAAGAGAGTACTATATGATGAACCGCGTCGTGACCCTTATAGATCTCACTTATATGCTTATTGCTGTTGAATCAGAAATGGTTTGGCGCAATGGAAAGGCAAAGTTGATTGGTTAATCTGCCTTCCAGACCTCTATGGATATAGGCAATGGCAACGAAAGACATGCCATGATCGAAGAGTTTGATCATAAGAGAAAGGCAAAGTTTGAAGTAGTTCCATGTGCTATTCCAAAAGAGTCAATTTGCTTTTATTGCCAAAAGAAGGGGCATTGGAGACGAAGCTGCCCTATTTACCTAAGAGATCTAAGAGATGGGAGAGTCAAAATGTATGGCTCTGCTTTAGGTAAAATCCATTAACTAACTCTTTTAAGCTCATATTCTAGATTCTTAATACATAATGTGATAAGATTACAATTGATGTTTTGTAGGATCGAAGAAAAGAGAGGAAAGGGAAGAAGTGAGCAGAATCTAACCGTGAAGAAATGGATTTTGATCGCATTACTTGAAGATTAGATTCCTAAGCTACTACTTAGAGTTAGAATAAGATTGCTAAGAAATATGTATTAGCATAGTTTTTCAATGAATTGCATTGTAAGGACAAATTTTTCCGCAATAAAATAAATTTTGATTTTATATTATTTATTTATCCTTGCAATGGCATGTATGAAAAAATTAATGTTTGAATGTTTCTATTATTTGCAATAATGGATTTTATTCTAAATTATGTTATTTGTGGAAATGTCAAGAATTTACCAAATAGGGAGAGTTTCTCATCGCCCAAGTTTTAATTGGACAGAAACTTGGAATCATGCGATTTGGTTGCATGATGAATGACAAATTTCATATTTGGAAATTGGACTAATTCGTTGACAAAGTGTCAAGTAAAGGACTAGGAGATCGAGTACACAAAGTTATGTGTTGATCAAGTCCACCACAAGAGTGACAAAGATATTCGTCATAATTTACTAAAGGTTTAGTAAATATGATTATACTTATAAGATTAAGTATAATTCTGAATTCATTGAAAGAGTTTAAATCAATGGCAGAACGAATAAGAAGAATCAAGTAGGCAGAAAGATAAAAGTATCTATATTCTAAGAAGAAGGGAGAGTACCTTTTATTATGTTTTATGATAGGTCATAATGATTAAGAACCATATCTCAGTTGATCCTCTAAGTGAGTCTTAGTACAATTGTAAGTCTGAGAAGAGGAATCAAGAATTGAAGAAATGGTTAAATCAAAAGGACAATCATACTTCGTTCCAAAACAAGTCTTAAAGTTAAGATTGTGACATTGACTAACAAGTATTCGGAAGGTTTATAACATTCATCAAATGTGGAAAGTTGTGATGTCTTGGATAAGACAAAGACCAACTAGAACCAATTTTATGAAGTGTTTTGTTTTGATAAAAGCTACACTAACTCTTGAATATTTGTTTGTCAAGAAATGTTTATTGACAAGAGAATCTTATATGTCAAGGAGTCAGTGGGAGTCTTAATGGTCTTGAAAGGTTTCAAGAACAAATCAAAATAAACCTTATCGAACATCACTAGCACACGACTTGAGGTTTACAATCTATCGTGTTGACACTATCTTGTTTCTGTGCCTTTCCAATCGAGTTAATTATGCATATGAATTCTATGAGTTCTCATTTGAACACATAAAAGGCAAGCACCTTGATCAATGAAAAGTACATTGATAGGAAAAGGTGATATGCTTAACTACTTGGAAGACATGGTGAACACTCATGTTACCATAAGGCAAGAAATCAAGATTGAGAAGGTTCGGTCCATATGAGTTTGAATTTGTCGTAAACTTTGGTTTTGACACATTCACATGGATAGGAACACATACACCATTAAAATCTAAGTTTCATAAGATTCTCTCCTTCATGAAAATGACTGTGAGGAAATGCTTTCACTAAGAGAGATTTTAAGAAGATAGTGATTGTGAAAATTGTATTCTCGAATTCGATTATGGTTACGATATCCCTTTCCATGATTCGAATTGTGAGATTTGGCAATTAGTCTGAATTATTTAGACACACATGTGAGATATCTAAGGCAATGGTGTATAAGTGTGAGAAGCTTAGATAAAAGGATTATCAAAGCATTAGGTATTAGAAATATGAACTTAAGAAATTCAATAGGTATTGTTTTTCTAGAAGTTAAGCTATTTTCTGAATACATGTCAAAGCTAGTGGGAGCATAAGAGTTATGCTTATATGATAATAATCATCATAGTGGGAGCATCAATGTTGTGCTTGTATGATTATTATGGCAAGTATTGCAAGTTAGCAATATTAATGATAGAAAACAAGAGTTACACTTTGCAAAGTTGTAATGATTGAATAGTTGTTTTGCTAAAATTAAGGGAGAGAATATTATGCTTCATTTCAAACCTAAAGGCTTAGGTTGTGGAATGTTAATAAATTTAGTCAAGGATACATAGTGCGTTCTCAAATTTCGATTATGATTATGGCATCCCTCTTCATAGTTCAAATTGTGAGAACGTGACACATAAAATATTATGGCAAAAGATTGATAAAGTATTAGATATTTATGTAAGACATTATGCATCGTGTCCCATACGCTTCGGGTATAGGATCGATTGCAAGGGCTATAATATTTGACCATTCTAAGATTTTCCAAATGTCAAGCGCATTTAGAGGAAAAAAGGACAAGAATCGGTTTTGACTAAGATAATTAAACAACTATCAAAGGACGATCCAAAGCTTGCTGAGGATTGGTCGCTTGTGAGTAGTTAGAAGTATGGTATTAAATGGACCGTATCGACATTATTATGAATAGATAAGATTCTATTAAGAATTAGTTGTCATATGGAAAATATGGAAATGTTTCCATATTAGGAGTTGGATATTGAGAGTCTATGTCTAGATTAGAAAATTTTATGCAAAAGGATGTTCAAAGGAATGTACTTTGAGTGAGAGACATCATGTCTATGGAATTGTATTGTAACAATCTCAAATAGAGGACTTTGTAATTTCATTGGCAATAGTCATTGTGACTTTTGTACCATGACATTACGAAAGGATCATTGCATAAAATGTTCGAATCTAGCATATTCTATAAATAGCAAGAATTTGATATTCTTACACTTGTGATAGCGATTGGGAGTAGTGAAATGAGTGTGATTGGAAATGTGTTCATTTGACCTATTTCACAAAGTAAGGACCGTAGGTAAACATTATGTGCATGCTAAGAGCATGGGACAAGTATAGTAGTAATTCAAGTAAGAAGTTGATTACCCGAAACAACAAATAATGAGTAATCGATATGGTGATAAATAAAAGGTGTTTAATTTATACTCAAAGGTTTGAGGCCATACGGGATTAGTATTATTCTTGTGTTTCACTTTGCATGTTTTGACTTCCTGAATAATTTAATTGGTTCAGAACAGTCATATTATTCGAACGGGCCACGGTTGTTCGTATGTTGGAAGTAGGTACGAATGAAGACTGTCGTGAATTGGTGTGTGGATTGTCTAAAGTGTATTAGACATAAGCAAATGTTTGCTGCAACGTTCATGAGTGCTTATGAATATGATTTGTGCATTGGATTAAACCCACGCTCACTTGGATCACTTCATGGATTTCATCACGAGTGATTGGTGAGATGATAACATCTTATATTCTTGAAGCCGAGATGTGTGAGTTGTATCTTGCGAGTCGGTTGCACATTGATAATATGTAAACGCACCAGTAACTTGGTGTTATAAAACATATTGTTGTGTGTGATTCGGTAAGTGAGTGCAAGCGAGCATTGAGTCAAAGTTTATCCGTTCCTTTTATCCAAAGTAGGATAAAAGCGATATCTTTGGGCCCCTCGATGATTTAGTGATGGCACGTAAGTGCTTGGCCAAGCCAGGACTAGATTGATGGTTCAACTGTAGTTTGTTGTCAGTCATCATAAATCGGAAGTTGGTAAATAGTATAGAGAGAATGATTAAGTTCATGTCTCATATCTATACGATATCTAGAATGGAGGAATATATGATCCCTTATCTAAAGGACACGCGTATATGATAAGATCAGAGTTGACAGCGGCTTTTGAAAGCTACGATTGCAGATCAGGATCTGAAGTCATACACATAATAGTTATTAGACTTATCCAAGTGGGAGACTGTTGGATTAGTCTCTAAGTCCATAACTATTTTGGTATGTACTTGACCCGATGGTGCATGGTCCTTTTGGGTTGCCTTCACCAAAGCAACTTGACAGGATGAATTATTGAGAGAAAGGATTAATTATGATTTATTAATATATTATGAGAATAATATATTAAAGAAGAAATCATATTGTTTAATTAATATTAGTCAAGAATTAATAAGAATTAAGTTTGTGGCTAAAATACATTAATTAAACTTAAGGGACAAGAACTATCAATTGTGTGATAGTTGAATACTGGGCTAATGGACTCCATATTAGAGGGGTGGACGAATTCTTTCGGGAAACCCATTAGAAATCGTCCTAGGCCTCTAAGGAGGGAGTCCATGGGTTGCTTAGGGCTTAAGCATCCAAATTAGGGTTTCCTTGTTAGATAACCCTAATAGCCTCACTATTTAAAGAACCCGTGAGACTAAAAAACGTGGTGAACTGGTTCCTTAGGGGTTTCACACATTTTGGGCAGCCTCCTCTTTCCTTATTCTTCATCCTCTTGCTCTTGGTGTTTGTGAACCATTAGAGGAGTAACATTTGTGACTCTAAGCTTTCTAAAGTCATTACAAGGAGGATTTGAGATTGTTATTGCTACATAACAATCAAGGTAAGATCTAAACCCCATTCATAAGTTAATTTGATTAATTGTATGCTAGATCTAGGGTTTAAAATCTTGGATGAATTGCATGTACTATAGAGAAACCTAGATCCGAGCATTAGGGTTTGTATGAGCACATAGGATTTTCTTATGGCCAAAACCCATCAGTGAGGATGTGGAGCACGGAAAGATAAACCTAATCATGGGGAATAGGAAGGCTTCATCTGTTACGAAGATTGGAGTTTATACTTTGTTGCTAAGTAGTGGGTTAAAGTTAGATTTGAATAAGTGTGTTTACTCGTCTGAAATGGCGAGAAATATTATTTCTTTTCACGGTTTGTACAAACAAGGGTTTACCTTTTCTTTTGATAATGAATGTGGTGGTATTAATGCTTTCTTTAATAATGTTCTTTATTTTAAAGCATTACCTTGTGATGGTGTGTATGAAACTGTGTCGGTTGTAGATAACCTAGGAAATAATGTGTTATGTATTGATTCTTCTACTAGCTTAGATAAATCATCATTATGGCATTGTCGTCTTGGTCATGTAAGCAAGAAACGCATAGGCCAACTCTAAAAGGATGGATTCTTGGAGTCATTTGACCTAAAGTCAGATGATAATTGTGAATCTTGTTTGCTTGGAAAAATGACAAAATCACCCCTCACTAGTACTTGAGCAAGGGATGAGGGTTTGTTGGACCTTATACATAATGATGTATGTGGACCCTTCAAAATTGCCACAAGGGATGCTAATCGCTATTATGTGACTTTTACTAATGATTTTTGTAGATATGGTTATGTCTACTTAATCAAGCATAAGTCAGAGAGTTTTGAAAGGTTTAAAGAGTTTAAAAAGGAAGTAGAGAATCAATTGGGCAGGAACATTAAGATGCTTCGATCCGATGGAGGTGGTGAGTATCTTAGTACAGAGTTCCTCGACTATCTTAAGGAGTGTGGCATTGTCTCACAATTGACACCTCCTAGGACACCGCAGTTGAATGGTGTGGCTGAGAGGCATAATTGGACTTTTTTGGACAAGGTTCGCTCTATGATGAGTCAAGCTTTGCTACCAATCTCTTTTTGGGGTATGCCTTAGAGACTTTCGCTCATATCCTTAATCTAGTCCCTACAACGAAGGTTCCTAAAACACCTCATCAGATGTGGACTGAGAAAGTTCCCAATCTGGACCACATCAAAATTTGGGGTTGCGAGGCTTTCGTGAGACGCGAGACTCAGGATAAGCTCGAGCCTCGAAGTAAGAGGTGTATTTCCATCGGCTAACCACATAAATCCTTTGGTTACCTCTTCTACACACCCAGTGAGAATGTCGTCTTTGTGGCAAGAAGAGGGGATTTTCACGAGAGAGTTCATAAGCCAAGGAAACAGTGGGAGGCAAATTGAACTTGAAGAAATTCAAGAGTCAAGTGGTGAAGGAACCTCAGACACTAGCAACCAAACTGAGGAGGAAACTCCTGTTGAGCCAGCTGACAAGTTTGTTCCTCTGAGGCGTTCCACGAGAGTTAGGATTGCACCTGAGCATTACTATGGTTTCCATATTACTACGGAAAGTGATACATTTATCAGTGATAGTACACTAGTAAATTTGGATGAACCTAACAGCTTTAAGGAAGCCATGACAGGCCTGTAATCAGCTAAATGGAAGGAGGCTATGGACAGCGAGATACAGTCCATGTATGACAATCAAGTTTGGAACTTGGTTGACAATGTACCCGGCCGTAAGACAGACGGGTGCAAGTGGATCTTCAAGAAAAAGATCGGCATGGATGGTAAAGTGCATACTTATAAGGTGCGACTAGTTGTGAAGGGTTTTACTCGGACTCAGGGTATTGATTATGATGAAAACTTCTCAACAGTAGCAAAGATAAATTCTATTAGGGTCATGCTAGCCATTGTTGCATTTCATGATTATGAAATATTGAAAATGGATGTCAAAACTAATGGAAAGATGGCTGAGGATGTTTACATGAGTCAGCCATAGGGTTTCGTCAATGCGGAGTACCCAAATAGAGTGTGCAAGCTTGAGAAATCCATATATAGATTGAATCAAGCATCTCGCAGCTAGAATCTTTGTTTCAATGAAAAGGTCGAAGAGTTTGGTTTCTCGAGAATCAAAGATGAGTCCTGCTTATATGTTAGAGTTAGTGGGAGTATAGTTAGCTTTTTGGTATTGTATATGGATGACATGCTACTCATAGGAAATGACATCCCAACTCTGCAGGAGGTGAAGTCCTGGCTTGCGAAGTGCTTTGCTATGAAGGATCTTGGTGAAGCTGCCTATATCCTAAGGATAAGGATATTAAGAGAAAGGAGTAAAAGACTAATTAGACTTAGTCAGAGTACTTACTTCGATAAGGTGCTGAATAGGTCAGCATGCAGCACTCCAAGAAAGGAGATTTACCAATCCAGAGGAACGCCAATATGAGTAAGACTCAGAGCTCGAGTATAGAGGCTTAGATAGCTGAAATGAGTCGAGTACCGTATGCTTCCGTTGTAGGCTCGATCATGTATGCTATGACTTGTACTCGTCCTGATGTGGCTTTTGCTTTGAGCATGGTCAACAGATATCAGGGGAACCCTGGCAAGGCTCACTGGACTGCGGTAAAGAACATTCTCAAGTATCTTCGTAGGACTAAGGACTGGGTCCTTCCCTTCGGTGGGAGTGATGACTTGAGAGTTGTTAGGTATAGTGATGCTAGCTTTTAGACTGATTGGGATAATTTCTGCTCTCAATCAGGCTGGTTCTTTACCTTAAACGGAGGAGCAATTACTTGGAAAAGTTCCAAGCAGGAGACAGTAGCTAATTCGACTTGTGAATCAAAGTACATACGGCGAGTGAAGCGGAGAAGAAGGCAATATGGTTGAAGAGCTTCATTGGAGATCTTGGAGTTGTACCAGCTATAAAGGAGCCTATGAAATTTTTTTGTTATAGTGAAAGTGCAGTTTCCTTAGCAAAGGAACCAAGGGATCACAGGAGGTCTAGACACATCGACTGAAAATACCATTTTATCAGACATCGAATAAAAGGACTCCTCGTGGCTAAGAGGGTATCATCGAATGAGAACCCAGCAGATCCCCACACGAAGCGACTGAGTAGGGTTAAGCATCTCCAGCATGCGAGGCGCATATGGCTGAAGGATGATATTAGTTTTAGTAGTTAGATAGTTTTCTGAAATTTGTAAATTGTAATTGACATTCGATGATAAATAAAAGTTGTTGTTTATTTATAAGTATAAGTGTTGCTATCTTTTGTTAATCATTTACTATCATTCCATTTTGAATGTTTTGACTTCCAGAAAAAATATGTTATGGTATATCATCTTATTAAAATTATCCACAGTCGGTCATATGTCGAAAGTAGATATGAATCAAGACCGTCATGAGTTGGCTTGTAGATGTCTAAGTTGTTGGACATAACAAGAGTTGCTACGACACTCATGAGTGCTCGTAAGTTTTGAGTCTTGGATTCAACCCACGCTCACTTGTATCTCTTCATTGAATTTATCTCGAGTGATCGTGAGACGGTAATATCATATAAGTCTTCAAACCTAGAGATATGAGTTGTTGACTATGAATTGGTTATACATTGATTGTACGCAAACGCATTGGTAACTCGATGTTATAAAACATGCCATTGTGTATAATTCAACAAGTAGTAGAACAAGCATATGAGTCGAACTTTATATGTTCCTTCTTGGATTAGAAGCGATATCTGGGCCTCTCGATGATTTTGTTTTGACCTATGTACCGGGCCCGGTCAGAACTGAATTGATGTATTCAGTTAATTTCTATGTCAAACAAATCGGAAATCGGGAAACAAACTGTTGGACAATAAGTACGATATTGTTCCATGTATTTGTACGGCCGATATCTTCAGAGCAGAGGATTTTATGATCACTTATCTTAAATAGTGTAACATCATCATCTCAGTTTCGAGAGACCTTGAAAGAGCTACGATTGCTAATCGGTTCCTGATGTCATACTTGCAGTAATAGTTATTAGACTTATCCAAGTGGGAGATTGTTGGATAAGGTGTCTAAGTCCATAACTATTTCTGGTATGTACTTGACCCGGTTTGGTATGGTCCATTTGAGTTGCATGGCATCATGCACTTGGGTAGAATAAAATGAGAGAAAGGACACTTATGGTTTATTAATATAGTATAAGTTCAAATATATTAATAATATTATTTAATTAGTACCGATCAAGAATTAATTTAAAATTAATTTTGTGATCAAAAGGAGACTAATTAAATATATGGGTTGTTTGTGTATAGTGGGCTAATGTTGCATGGTTTATCAAGGTGGGCTAGAAGCCATAAGATAAACCATGGATGCTCCATGGTGTTTTTGAACCCATGGATCCAAGAAATGAAAAGCCATGTCAATTAGGGTTTACATGGTGTAACCCCAATTGTGACACACTATATAAGCATCATATTCTAGACCAAATCGAACACTAATTGAGACAAGTGAGGGCTAGCTGATTTTCTAAGTGTGTGCATTTCTCTCTAAGTTATTCCAAGTGTATTTGGTGTTGTGTGAAGCATTTGAGGCATCACATTTGGGGTGCTAGGTCACAAGTTTCTCAAAGGAATTCAAAAAACAAGCGGTATGTTTTTCTTACTAGCTTTTATGGTTAAAAGTTCCCCATACATGCAAGATAGGTTATGAACCTTGGAAAATCAAATTTGCATGTATCATAGTAAATTATAGATCCAAGGTTTCTAGGGTTTCATGTACACCATAGGAGTGTTAGAATGCTCAAAACCCATCACACACAACACTCGATGATCTTCCAGATAATGACCAAATAACTCCAAGTATCCGACAACTCAGACAAAAATGCCAGAATCCTCCCAACGTGACTGCCTCTAGCCATCTTGAAGTCTCAGACCGACACACTGCTAGATCTCCCAACTGTCTGGAATTTGTCTTGACTCTCAATCTGGAAATAATGCACTATCACACACCTCGTCTCTCATTCCTCGACCAATCTCCCATCACGGGAATCATCATAGGAGCAAGAGACCTCCCTCTTACAGTCGATACACAATGTAGACAATGGGGGCCGCCGCCCTGTTATACTCCTCTTAATCACCTGGAACTGCTACAAAAAAGTATGCCTCACTCATTAAGGCATCTCCTTATTCTCATCCATCTCAATCCCCACTGATGACTCTCTCATGGTATAAGAAATACCTCACAGCAACATACCACAATTACTCTGGTGAAAATATTGCAACCATATGCTACTCCACGGTGTTTTTCTCCAAAATATGAAACCGGAAACTCATTATCTCTTTTGCTCCACAACAGAAGCGGAAATAGTGTCATTCTCGTCACACAAGTGGCATATCAACCATCATCCGATCACTCAATCCAAACCGCTATCCTCCACAGCGTATCATCTCCACTTTTTCTCAAGTCCCACGACTCCAACTGGCAGCTCACCAGTGAACTCCTTGAGATCTAAACTCAATTTTCCTTGCAAGGTACACTTTGTCGAAGCTCAACCGACAGGTCCCTCTGGCCCCACAAATTACCATATATCCATTCTCTGTCTGAACACCCATCGTCGGATAATTGGTAAGATGTAAACACACTCTGCTACAAATCATGGTACCCGGACCATGTTATCTCCCCTCTCCTGCTATTTAGATCCTCTGTAATTCTCCCTGTTTCGAGTATGGGTCCTCTGCTTTAAGTACTACGGGCCCATACTACCTTCCACATCTACCCATACTTTCCACATGGATCGTCCCAGATTTCCTAAGTAGCTGTTCAACCTTCTCGATCACCAATCCCGTTACACATGTTCGCCCTCCAGCGAATACTCTCCTCTATCAACGTGTGCATACGAATCAAGTCACTTCCAAAGCTCTTCCTAGGTTCTTACACTGCTCCACCTTCAGCTGCTGAAGAACTCCTCATGATGTCAACCATCTACCTCCTGAATATCGTCATATTCACTTAGTAGTTGTCTCCCATCATCAAGAGTTCCACAAAGAACAAAGCAAGCATCATTCGGGCATCGAGTCACCTCCACCAACACATAAAACCACTTTAGCATACAACTCTGTTCGCTCTATGCACAACTCTAAAAGGAATTACCGAACTCAGGCAACCCTACCTCTCATGGGTATCTCACTACTCTCTCTGTAGACTCCTCAAAAACACGTCTAGGTATCGCTCCTAGATTACTCCTCTACTCAAATCTCTCTCTAAAAGATTCTTGCTAGGCACTCTAACTCAACACATACACATAGCAAATAGAAAATAAAAGCATTCCTTAGGCTAACGCATCATGAATCAGGAAACCCTAGCCCTAATTTATGAAATACCTAGCCTATTCTCTATCATGCAGCTCTAATATCTCATAATGTAAACAAATAATTGTATTTTGGGAAATCACCGCTCGGGCTCTAGCTGATTGTACACACTACTCCGTCTCATTTTCTCTTTAAACTCTTACTCGTTTTTAGAAAAATCATTTCTTTTGAAATTTTTTCTCAAATCTTCAGTTTAAGTTCAGACATACCCGAGAGTACACTAGAATCCCTCAAACCAAGGCTCTGATACCAACTTGTAACACCATAAATTTTCAAATAAATTTTTTATTTTTAAAACCACATAACTCAATGTCACATTTCTCAAAAATCACAAAAATGTATAAGTTGTCAAAACACAAGTCAACAAATGTTGATAAAATCCTAGAATCCTCGAAATCATAATCTCTAACTGGTGTGTACAATCAAGCCGATGCCTTCCTACGATTCTGAATGAGTACTTGAAACACATATCACACAACACGGTAACCACGAAGCTTAGTGAGTTACCCAGAATACCACACACACAAATAATAAGCCTCCCATGGCTATAACTCGGCATGGACCCTCCGATCTCATGCATCTCGGTAAGGACCCTCTGGTCTTACAGCTCGGTGTTGACCCCCCGGTCATGTGTCTCAGTGAAGACCATTCGGTCTCACATCTTGGGTTGGACCCTCCTGTCTTGTATCTCAGTGGAGACCCTCCGGTCTCACAACTCGGTTTGGACCCTCCACTCCTACTCGGTAAGGCACAGAATAATATAACATATATCACAATGACAAAATGCATAATATCATATAACTCAAATAAGCACATAGGACCCTCCAGTCGATAACTCAAATAAGACCTTCTGGTCACTCAGTATTACCACTCAGGTAAGTATAATGAGAACACTCACCTCGCAGTGTAAAGCTATGTATCCCACACTCGAACTGCTGATCTAGTCTTCGCCCCACCATGGCCTCCAAAATCCATAGTTGACCCAACTCTAAAACTCAAAGGAAGTCAATAGTCAAAACTGACCCAACTCTAAAAGTCAATGGAAGTCAACAGTCAATGTTGACTCAACTCGCCGAGTAAAGCTCATGAACTCGTCGAGTCCCCAGAACTCAGTAAATTGGGAAAACCCAAGTCTACTCGCAGAGTTGCTAGCCAACTCGTCGAGTGCATATAGTGTCCAATAGACTAGGAAAACCCCACCTGCTCGTCGAGTTGTCTCATCAAACTCGTCGAGCCCACTCTGAATCCTTAGTCAGGTAAAAGCCTCTCAACTCTTCAAGTTGTCCCACCAACTCGTCGAGTCTGTAACGCGTCCAAACCGTCGGGGTAAACCCTAACCGAATCGTCGAGTTGGCTCATCGACTCACCGAGTCCGTTAGGTCTATTATCTCATTCATACGTTTTAAGGCAGAATCACAACCCCAAACTCTAGATCTAGCCTCCCAAGGCTGAGATACCACCTAAAGCTGCAAGCTTTACGCACATGCATGTCTAGAAGGGCTAAACTCATCAGAACATGGCTTTACAAGGACATTAGCTCATGTAGGTTGTCCTAAGCTTGGTAAAGCTTGTGTCTTTCGGTCCAAGGGACCTCATACTATCCAGATCCAAAGTCTCATCTCCATATCATGTTGACAATCATAAATGACTCAATAAGAAGCTAGAAAAGTCATAAACTCATAAATAAGGGGATCTAATGTTATAGTGTCAAGGTAATGAATTGTTACCTAAAATAGGATACAAAATGAAGTAGATAGCAGATCCTCAGCCTACTCCTTGATCTAAGCTCCTGAATCCTTAAGCCTCACACATGTTCAAGATAGGGTTTAGCTCACTAGGGTTTATTCTCTGGACGCAGAGAGTGATGAGGGAGGTGGAAGTGTGGGCGTAAGGCCCTTTAAATAAGACTCAACTCGGGAAAATTAGGGATTCCTCATACAGCACCAACTCGGCGAGTCAGCTCTCTGACTCGTCGAGTTGGTTATTAAACCCACTTGGCCAATTCGACACTACTCGACGAGTTGGGCACACAACTCGTTGAATCACTCAATTAACCCCAAATATATATATATATATATATATATATATATATATATATATATATATATATATATATATATATATATCTGGGCATCGGGATGGTACAAATTGGTTGATATGTATGTATGTGAGATCATTGCTCAACATGGTGTTCCAGTTTCAGTTGTATCTGATCGAGATGTTTGATTTACTTCACGATTTTCGCAAGGATTCCACGAGGAACTGGGTACAAGACTGCATTTTAGCACTGCTTATCATCCGCATACTTTTGGCCGGAGCGAGAAGACCATCCAGACACTCAATGATATGTTGAGGGCATGAGTTATAGATTTTGGTGGGAGTTAGCATTCTAGCTTCCTCTAGTTGAGTTTTCTTACAACAACAACTATCAGTCTAGTATCGGTACGTCGCCATGTAAGTTTCTTTATTGGAGGAAGTATCGTACCCCAGTGAGTTAGGGAGAGGTCAGTCACAGGATCATAGAAAAACCAATGTAGTTCTTCAGACGACAAATCTTATTTAGTAGATCATGTTGGATTAGTGTCTAAGTCCATAACTATTTTGGTATGTACTTGACCCGATGGTGCATGGTCCTTTTGGGTTGCCTTCACCAAAGCAACTTGATTGGAGAAATATATAGAGAGAGAGGATAATATGATTTATTAATATGTTATAAGAATAATATATTAAAGGAGAAATCATATTTGTTTAATTAATATTGGTCAATAATTAATTGAGAATTAATTTTGTGATCAAGTGTAATTAATTAAACTAGAGGGGCTGAATTGTAATTATGTGATAGTTACAAAATAAGGTAAGGATTACCTTATAAGGGCGGTGAACGAATTTAAGGTTGGAAAGCCTTAGAATTCGAGTATGATAAGGATTCAAGGATTATCTTATTGGTTGCTTAATGGATAATCAACTAGATAAGGATAATGACTGAAACCCTATCTCTACACCTATATAAACACCCCTAGGGTTATGAATTCGTGTATCCCTTCCCAAGAGGTCCCAAATACGAATTCTAACCTCCCTCCTCTCTCCTTATACCTTCTCCACTTGCTTATGGTGTTTGTGAGCCATTAGAGGAGTGACACTTGTGACTCTCTGCTTTCCAAGGTCAATTCAAGGAGGAATTGGATTGTTATTGCTACATAACAATCAAGGTATGTTCTTAAACCTATTTACATGTGAATTCTGATTTCCATATGCTAGAATAAGGGTTCAAAGTCTTGGATTCAAAGTATGTACAATAGAGAAACCTAGATCCGAGCTTTAGGGTTTGTATGAGCACATAGGATGTCTTATGACCAAAAAACCATCAGTGGTATCAGAGCCATGATTGGTTTCTATTGTATTGATGCTTGATGTAACTGAAAATCGTGTTTTGGCCTCACTGTTCGACCTGACTCGGCGAGTCACTCTTGGACTCGGCGAGTCAGCCCTACTCGGCGAGTCGGTGCGTCAGACAGTGCTTATCTCGGGATTTCTTGCTGTTTTTGCATTGGGATAATTACCTTATCATGTTAGATTAATATTAATCCGATTATATGATATATTTGACTATAATTTTAATCTAATTGAAGATATTTATCAATTAATAAGATAATTGTTTCCTTATAAGATAATTGATTAATTATTTTAAGTAAATTGATAAATTATTTTGCAAGAAATCATCAAATATGGATAATTATGTGATTAAATGTTAATTTGAATTATTTGTTATTTGATCCTTGTTGTTGTGAAAAGTTTCATATTTGGCCCTTTAGGTTTTATAGTTTAAATTTGAACCCCAAAAGTTTTGTTGTTTTGAAATTTAAATAGTTGAAACCCTAATGTTTTGAAAAAGGTTTCAAAACTTGCCCTCAAGTTTTGGAATTTAAATTTTGATTAAATAGTTTAATTTTGATGCATATTTAAATTCTAAACCCTAATGTGTTGAAATGTTCAAAACTTGCCCTCAAGTTTTGGAATTTAAAAGTTGATTAAAAGTTTAATTAGGAATGTTAAATTCTAAAACTAGTATAGTTTTGAAAAAAGTTCAAATCACACCCTTATGGTTTTATTAACTAATTAAAGTGTTTAATTAAAGAGGTTTAATGAATCCATAAAAGTTTAGGTTTACAATTTAAGTAAATTAAAAGTATAATTGTCAAATTGAACCACCTAATATTTTAAAAGTGTAAAATACACCCTATACTATATATATAACATTAAAAGTCTAACATTATATATATGTATAACTAAAAGTCAGTCTTACCGTTAGTAGGCCTCATTCACGAAGCTGGTCTATAAGGGGTGTTTAAGGAAATTGCCTATAAAATGGCGAATGAATGGGTATCCACTCTTACCCACCGCACTCTTGACTAGTGGAGGGTCGTTAGCCGAACGGGTAGGATAGGACGAAACCTTCCATTATAAGTATAATGAATTATCAAGTAACTAAATGTTTTATAAAATTCCCAATCTTAGTTACTTAGGCAAAAGTGAATTGATGCAATTCCATGAAATTACACTTTGTGCCCTTGCGAAGACGTTAGTGGAGCGTGTGTGGTTAACCGGCACACTAAATGGGTCTAAGCAAAGGTAGCAAAGGGTGACTCAATGTTTGTCATAGTTCGGTGGAGCGTGTGTGGTTTACCGGCACATCGAATAGATGACTTTAACATGTGAGGGCACCATGTAAGTTTGCATGGTTATTCACACCCGCTTTGTGATCCTCGGCATCCCAGTCACAAACAAGAGGGGCATATCGAGATTTAAACATGCCATTGAAAGTTCAATGAATCTCAAAGGATCTAGGAGTTTTCATAGATTTAAAACTTAAATTTCTTTTTCGTTTTTCATGGTGGAAATTAGTGAATCGTCATTCACTTACCTTCAAATATTCTGCAACTAGATTACGGCATCCCTTTTCTAGGTTGTAGCGTATTGTGTTGGGTCCTAGCCTTGGAATTTCATTTGGGTGATCTACCAAGGACTCAATCTATCAACTAACTTGAATTCGTTTTTCTCCCGTTTAGTAGATGTCAAAGTTCGACAACTATGGTCATCTCAAATCCCGTGGAACAAGCATTCCACATGAAGATGATATTCCACGATTTGATCGAGGATCAAGAAATCATGCTTCACTTCCTCCTCCTCCTCCAATTATTCTCCCTAACCCACAAGATTGTAAAATTGAAAGGTTCAATATCACTCAAGCCCTTTTGGCAAGTAAACATAAAGAAGGAAAGTCGGTGTGTGCACACGTCCTAGGGATGAAGTCGCGCATTGATAGACTAAGAATGATGGGATCCGTTGTTAGTGAAGAGATGGCTGTTGATTGGGTTCTTCAGTCACTTCCCAACTCATATAGTGAGTTCGTAAGAGAGTACTATATGACGAACCACAACGTGACCCTTATAGATCTCACCTATATGCTTATTGCTGCCAAATCAGCAATGGTTTGGCGCAATAGAAAAAGCAAGGTTGATTGGTGAATCTGCCTTCAAGAACTCTATAGATATAGACAATGGCAATGAAAGACATGCAATGATCGAAAAGTTTGATCATAAGAGAAAGGCGATGTCTGAAGTAGTTCCATGTGTTATTCCAAAAGAGTCAATTTGCTTTTATTGCCAAGAG
Source organism: Lactuca sativa (assembly GCF_002870075.4). Classification (NCBI taxonomy): domain Eukaryota; kingdom Viridiplantae; phylum Streptophyta; class Magnoliopsida; order Asterales; family Asteraceae; genus Lactuca; species Lactuca sativa. Next base: position 90,178,802 of record NC_056631.2, read on the forward strand.
AAGGGGCATTGGAGACGAAGTTGCCCTAATTACCTAAGAGATCTAAGAGATGGGAGAGTCAAAGGTATGACTACGCTTTAGGTAAAAATCCACTATCTAACTCCATTAAGTTCCTATTCATTGATTCTTAATACATGATGTAATAAGATTACATTTGAGTGTTTTGTAGGGTCGGTGAAAAGAAAGGAAGCTTGATAAGAGAGCAAGATGAATCTAATCACAAGAGATGGATTTCGATCGCATGGACTTGAAGATTAAATTTTGAGCTTAGACAGTTATGATAGAGTTGTTAGAAATTTTCTTTTGTATATAGTTTTCAATGGATTTTGCATTGTAAGGACAAATTTTTCCGCTGCTTTTATAAATAAAATAAATTTTGTTTGACTTATTTGTTTATCTCCTTGCAATAAAATCGTTATGAAAATTGGTGTTTGAATATTTCTACAACGAATGGATATGATTCTTGTTTATGTTATTTATGGAAATGTCAAGAATTTACCAAATAGGGAGAGTTTCTCATCGCCCAAAGTTTCAATCGGACAGAAATTTGGAATCATGCAACTTGGTTGCATGATGAATGAGAAATTCATATTTGAAAATTAGACCAATTCGTTGACAAAGTGTCAAGTGAAGGACTAGGAGATCGAGTACACAAAGTTGTGTGTTGATCAAGTTCACCATAAGAGTAACAAAGATATTCGTCATGATTTACTAAAAGGCTTAGTAAAAATGATTATACTTACAAGATTAAGTGTAATTCTGAATTGATTAAAGGGTTTAGATCAATAGTAGAACGAATAAGAAGAATCATGTAGGCAGAAAGATAAAAGTTTTTCCATTCTAAGAAGAAGGGAGAGTCGCTTTTATGCTTTATGATAGGTCTTAATGATTAAGAACCATGTCTCAATTGATCCTCTAAGTGAGTCTTAGTACAATTGCATGTCTAAGAAGAGGAATTAAGAATTGAAGAAATGGTTAAATCAAGAAGTCAATCATACTTTGTTCCAATGATAAATCTTAAAGTTAAGATTGTGACAATGAGTGAAAAGTATTAAAGGTTTATAACATTCATCAAATGTGGGAAGTTGTGATGTCTTGAATAAGACAAAGGCCAACCAGTACCAATTTATGAAGTGTTTTGATAAAAAAACTACACTAACTCTTGAATATTTGTTTGTCAAGAAATGTTTATTGACAAGAGAATCTTATATGTCAAGGAGTCAGTGGGAGTCTTAATGGTCTTGAAAGGTTTCAAGAACAAATCAAATAAACCTTATCGATCATCACTAGCACACGAGTTAAGGCTTACAACCTATCGTGTTGACATTATTTTTATTCTGTGCCAACCCAATCGAGTTAATTATGTATGTGAGTTCTATGAGTTCTCATTTTGAACGCATAAAAGGCAAAGCACCTTAATCAATGAAAGGTACATTGATAGGAAAGGGTGAGCTGCTTAACTACTTGGAAGACATGGTGGGCAGCTGTGCTACCATGAGGCAAGAAATCAAGATTAAGAAAGTTCGATCCATATGAGTTTGAATTTGTCGTAAACGTTGGTTTTGACAAATTCACATGGATAGGAACATTTACACCGTTTAAAATCTAAGTGTCATAAGATTTCCTCCTTCATGAAAATGATTGTGAGGAAATGCTTTCACTAAGAAAGATTTTAAGAGGATAGTGATTGTAAAATTGCATTCTCGAATTCAATTATGGTTACGGCATCCCTTTCCATAATTTGAATTGTGAGGTTTGGCAATTAGTCTTAATTGTTTAGACACACATATGAACTATCGAAGGCAAAGGTGTATAAGTTCAAGAAGCATTGATAAAGGATTATCAAAGCACTAAGTATTAGAAACATGAACTTAAGAAATTCAATAAGTATTGTTTTCTGAAAGTTAAGATGTTTATGAATACATGTCGAAGCTAGTGGGAGCATAAGTGTTATGTTTTATAATAATCATCATGATAGTGGGAGCATAAATGTTATGATTGTGTGATTATTAAGGAAAGTATTGCAAGGTTAGCAATATTAATTATAGAAAACAAGAGTCATACTTTGCAAAGTTGTAAGAGTTGAAAGGTTGTTTTACTATAATTAAGGGAGAGAATATTATGCTTCATTTCAAATCTAAAGGATTAGGTTGAGAAATGTTAATAAATTTAGTCATAGGTACAAAGTGTGTTCTTAAAATTTCGATTATGATTACGGCATCCCTCTTCACTATTCGAATTTTGAGAACATAGCAAATAAAACATTATGCGTCGTGTCCCATACGCTTCGGGTATAGGATCGATTGCAAATGCTTTAATGTTTGACCATTCTAAAAGTTTTCCAAATGTCGAGCACATTTAGAGGGAAAAAGGACTAGAATCGGTTTTGACTAAAAGAATTAAACAACTATCAAAGGACAATCCAAGTTCGACGAGGATTGGTCGCTTCTGAGTAGTTGGAAGTATAGTATTGGAAAATATGGAAATGTTCCATATTGGATGGACCATATCGGCATCATTACGAATAGATAAGATTCTATTAAGAATGAGTTGTCATATGGAACATATGGAAGTGTGTCCATATTGGGAATTGAATATTGAGAAATCTATGACTAGATTAGAAACTTCTATGCAAAAGGATGTTCAAAGAAAGTACTTTGAGTGAGAGACATCACATCTATGGAATTGTCTTGTAACAATCTCCGATAGAAGACTTTGTAATATCATTGGCAATAGTCTTTGTGACTTTGGTGCAGTGACATTACAAAAGAGATCATTGCATAAAATGTTAGAATCTAGCATATTTTATAAGTAGCAAGAATTTGATATTCTTTAACTTATGAAAAACGGATTTGGAGTTGTGAAATGAGAAGGATTGGAAATGTGTTCAATATGATCTATTTCACAAAGTAAGAACCATAGGTAAACATTGTGTGCATGCTAGGAGCATGGGACAAGTGTTGTAATTCAAGTAAGAAGTTGATTACCCGAAACGACAAATAATGAGTAATCGATATGGTGATAAATAAAAGGAGTTTTATTTATACTCAAAGGTTTGAGGCCATATGGGATTAGTATTATTCTTGTGTTTCACATTTGCATGTTTTGACTTCCAGAATAATTGAGTTTATTAAGAATAATCGAATTATTCAAACGGGCCACAGTCGTTCGTATGTTGGAAGTAGATATGAATGAAGACTGTCGTGAATTGGTGTGTGGATTGTCTAAAAGAGTATTAGACATAAGCAAATGTTTGCTGCAACGTTCATGAGTGCTTATGAATGTGATTTGAGCATTGGATTAGACCCACGCTCACTTGGATCACTCCATGAATTGTATCACGAGTGATTGGTGAGACGATAACATCTTATATTCTTGAAACCGAGATGTGTGAGTTGTATCTTGCGAATCGGTTGCACATTGATAATATGTAAACGCACCAGTAACTTGGTGTTATAAAACATATTGTTGTGTGTGATTCGGTGCGTGAGTACAAGCAAGCATTGTATCAAAGTTTATCCGTTCCTTTTATCCAAAGTAGGATAAAAGCGATATCTTTGGGCCCCTCGATGGTTTAGTGATGACAAACGTAAATGCTCGGCCGGGCTAGGGCTAATTTGATTTGTTCAATTAGTCAGTCGTCATAAATCGGGAATCGAGATAGAGTACAAAGAGAATGATTTGAAATCATATCTCATATGATATCTAGAATGGAGGAATATATGATCCCTTATCTAAGGACACGCGTATTTGATATGATCAGAGTTGACAGCGGCTTTGGAAAGCTACGATTGCAGATCGGGATCTGAAGTCATACGCAGAATAGTTATTAGACTTATCCAAGTGCGAGACTGTTGGATTAGTGTCTAAGTCCATAACTATTTTGGTATGTACTTGACCCGATGGTGCATGGTCCTTTTGGGTTGCCTTCACCAAAGCAACTTGATTGGAGAAATATATAGAGAGAGAGGATAATATGATTTATTAATATGTTATAAGAATAATATATTAAAGGAGAAATCATATTTGTTTAATTAATATTGGTCAATAATTAATTGAGAATTAATTTTGTGATCAAGTGTAATTAATTAAACTAGAGGGGCTGAATTGTAATTATGTGATAGTTACAAAATAAGGTAAGGATTACCTTATAAGGGTGGTGAACGAATTTAAGGTTGGAAAGCCTTAGAATTCGAGTATGATAAGGATTCAAGGATTATCTTATTGGTTGCTTAATGGATAATCAACTAGATAAGGATAATGACTGAAACCCTATCTCTACACCTATATAAACACCCCTAGGGTTATGAATTCGTGTATCCCTTCCCAAGAGGTCCCAAATACGAATTCTAACCTCCCTCCTCTCTCCTTATACCTTCTCCACTTGCTTATGGTGTTTGTGAGCCATTAGAGGAGTGACACTTGTGACTCTCTGCTTTCCAAGGTCAATTCAAGGAGGAATTGGATTGTTATTGCTACATAACAATCAAGGTATGTTCTTAAACCTATTTACATGTGAATTCTGATTTCCATATGCTAGAATAAGGGTTCAAAGTCTTGGATTCAAAGTATGTACAATAGAGAAACCTAGATCCGAGCTTTAGGGTTTGTATGAGCACATAGGATGTCTTATGACCAAAAAACCATCAGATCAGACACAGGTTGCAGACAGGTCGGAGTCAACAAAAAAGTTATGATGACAGGAGTCGGTTGGAGTTGGAATTCCAGGTCGGCGACATGGTTTTGCTGAAGGCATCAACCTGGAAAGGAATAATACGCTTCATGAAGACGGGAAAGTTGGGAGCCTAATATATTGGACCGTTTCGAGTGATTTCCAGGGTTGGTAGGGTAGCCTACTAGTTGGATTTTCATCAGGAGCTCAGTCAGATTCACAACACCTACCATGTTTTCCAACATTGGAAGTCCGTGGCTGATGATTTAGCAGTTGTTCCTTTGGATGATATTCAGGTTGACGATTGCCTAAACTATGTTGAGAGACCAGTGATGATTTTGGATAGGAAGAAGAAGGCCATACACAAGAAGGTGATATCATTGGTCATGGTCTAGTTGCAGCATCAGAAGGGTTCTAAGTAGACATGATAACCCGAGGAGTAGATGACAAAGCATTACCTAAAGTTGTTTCTATCAGTGGACTTCGAGGACGAAGTATAACTCAAGTGGGGGAGAATTGTAACATACGGATTCTGGGAGGTATTTAAAGTTAATGTATTTTAGACAGGACCGCATCATGGTGTAGGCATCCTACAACATGGTGATGGTCGATGTATCACATATTTTAAATGACTACCACGACGAGGCATCCTATGGCCACGGCGTGCTAGTTGTTTAATAAGAAACCATAATATATATATATATATATATATATATATATATATATATATATATATATATATATAGTTTGTTCCCCTATTTAAGGAAATATGATGGCTAGGGTTGCTCACGCTCATCCTACTTGTAGTGATTTATGAGCATTGGTTTGGCATGCAGAATTAAAGAAGTCACAATTGACACGGTGATTTTGGTGTTTAAGAGATGTATTCAATTATGTATGGTGTTACACAAAAGCGATCTAGATCTAAATATACATAAATAACACACCACACACTCTCAATGTTACATCCCTCAAGCACACCTCTACAAGTGGTATGAACCCACCTTATATAGAGGTGTTTACATGTCTCTCTCTCACTCTCTATCTTATGTCAAAAGGCTAATGCACCACATGCAAGTGGGTCTACAAACGTCAACACATTTACAAAGTCATACATGGATAAATTTGCACCCAAAGTTCTCCCCCTCAAAGTTAGGAATGGATGACCCACTTCAAATCATCCAAAATCGAGCAACTACATGATCCGAGCCTCAAGCATGACACATGTTGAGATGAACTTCAAATCTTCAATTCTTCCATGATTCTTCAATTTAGGTTGTAGGATGTGAGACCATACGAATCGAGCATCAACGAATGATTAAGAGCTTCTCAAACTCTAAATAGTCACCCAACAGTTGAGCATAAAAACACACCCCAAAAATCCTCAATAAGTCCAAACCCATGTCAAAACGAAATCACTTCCGAATCTCCAATCGCATCATTTCATAAACTTCAACAATGTCACTTCGGTCTTCAAATTCACGTAATATGAAAAATTCAATTTTGAATTTCCATATAAATTTCTCCCCCGTTTTATAATCGAAATTTGATTACAAAACCATCAAGGAAAGAGAACGTGCTCTATTCGAGATTTTTTATGTCAAAACTCCCCCTTAACATGTGGCATAAACTTTGTGCTTCAATCCGGAGAATTATGCTTTGATTATAAAAAATCTTCAATTTTTAGCTTCGTTCACGAACCACCTTTGACAAAGTTTCTCAAAAATGGGTAGAAATTGTCAATTTCAAAATTCTGTAGTGACCCGGTGCGCCCAAAATAGCCAAAAATGCAAAACTCTCCCCCTTTTCTGAAGTTTGGCAGAAATCGTCAATTCACATAAACTAGATGGGCCTGAAATGCATTTTCTTCAATTTCTCAGCAAAATCAGACCAATTTCGAAATTGGGTATGAACAGCCAAATTTTCGAAACCTCAACGGCTAATTTCAAAATTTCTGCCTTCTGTCCTCCAAAATGTCAAAAAATATTGCAACTTTCGAAAGTAGATTTAATCTATTAAACTTTCGAAACAGCATGGACCAAATTCGAAGTCTGCCCACAACATCAAAATTTCGAAATTAACTCCTGATTTTGAAATAGGTTAAAAAGTGTCAAATCTTCGAAACATTAAGGACTAATGTCGAAACTTTTGAGTTTCCTTCTCCAATTCATGACTCAGTTGCAAATTTCAACAATTTCAATCATCTTCATCCCAATTTGTGAATCACAGGTAACGAAAAATTGCAATGAATGTCAAAAGCGAGGGTAAACGAAACCACTGAATAATGTCTTAACCATTCACTCTCTTAATCACAATCTAAATCATCACGAATCTAGACTTCAAACTTTCGAAATTTGCTTACAATCCTTCGAAATCAAATAACCAAACCATCAAAACTGTCAACATCATCGTGTTCTCAAAGAATAACCAATCCCATCAGCCTTGCTTTCAGTTTACAACCCAAATCGATCCAAAACACTAGCCTTCGATCTCGATGAAAATCCTCCTTCCCAGAATCGACTATCGATACCCAAGTATCATAAAAAATCATTCGACTGTAAACCAAAGTTTCAAATATCGACTCCTAAAATTGGTCGACATCAAGTTGAGTACTTTGTTCTTAAGCCACAATCAGTCAACGTCATTGATACAAAAATTGATTACGACTCAAAATTAATCACGAACATATATGTTCGTTCCAAACCATCATCAATCCACAATGTTCGTCATCAAGATCGTCACTGTGTTCGACACAAGAACACAAACTCAAGCAACTTTTGAAATTGAACCCCAAATTATACTTGTTTTCGACATCCAAAGCCTCAAATCAACTCTTATTAACCAATTTTAGCCTCCAATTCATAGAACTGCCACTTAAAAATCGTGTTTGACTTTTTTTGGGTTTGAATTTTTGAAGTCAAAGATCAGTAAACACAAAATCAAAGATTGCAACACCAAATTTCAGATCAAAAAGTGTTCAATCAACTGTTGTTCACTTCCTTCAAGTGTTCTTGATCAAGTTCTTTAAAATCAAAGACTCGATTTTACGATTTCTACACTTGAAACGGAACACAATCGATTTTGTAATATAACAAATCTCAAAAGAAATCGATTTAACAATTCCAGATTATCATCCAACACTAATCGATTAGAAGAAACGAGAAAACAAGAACAAGAACTCAAGAGTAATCAATTAATGGAACTGATAGTTCATCTAAATAAAGAATGCATACAAGTCAATTGATGAACATCGATTTTTAGAGTGAGAACAAATGACATCGAATCAAAACAAATATAAGCAGACATAAGTTAAAACGATTATAAACAGTATTGGATTGCAATTTTGGCTCAAATTATTTATGAACAGTAACGAACATTGAATTTGGGCTCAAATCAATGAATATTAATTGAGAATCAATTTTGGCTTGAATATTGGATTGATAAACAGTAACTTCGAAAAATTTTGGAATTTTATTATGTTTACTAACTAGATTATAGCCTGCGTTAAACGCAGGAAACACATAAAAAAACATATAATCGTTTCTAAATATTGTATAATGATTATAAAAAAAATATGGTTATTGGTATTATTGAAATGTGTAGAAAATACATTGAAAATGATAAATATATATAATCATTGAAAAATCTCCTTGTAGACATTATTTTTTGTTTTATTAGTTGAACGGTTTTCCTCGTCTTATATAGTTATGATATTTATATATTTATAAGCATTTTAATTAGACGTTTCTTGCATAATAATGTTACCTAATTTAAACATATATTGACAACCAATATACCGTTTTTTCTATTGCATTAAATATTGACAACTATTTCATTTATTCAAATAAAGTTATATAATATAATTTATAAAATGTTAAATGTTATATAGATTTAATTTTAGTATATCATCAATGGAGATTTTTTTCTAAATCATGATTGGTTTATTTTAAATTGATTATAAATATAAATGCTAGCTTTTATGTTTGTTCTTATTTATTTGGTGTTCGCAAGAACTTTGCATTAGTTTTGGCGCAACTTTGAATAATTTTAGTATATCATCAATGTAATTTGATATATATCTTTCAATTATATGAAATATCAAATAATGACATTTCATTACTATTGTGATAATTTAGTTTATATATTGTATTTTCACTAATCTTAACGGTCTTATTTTTTCTAATAACCGTAACGCTTTTACTAAATGTATTTTTTACAAATATCCTAATATCTTATAATTTTTATCTTACTTTATAATTTTTTTCATAACTATGTTATTTTCAAGATTGACTGCTTTAATAGTGTTTTTTTCAGTGTATTCAATTTTATATTTCATTGTACAACATCATCGTTTGTATGTATTCTGAAATTTCACTTTAAAAATGCTTAATATTTACACCTTGATATTAATTTTTTTAATAAACTCATGTAATAATTATGGAATATATATCTCATTTTAATTAACATTAACTTCCTTTATTATATCAAATTCCTCATTAAATGGATATACTTTTGGAAAATAATAATTATAATATGGCAGCATTATCTAAGACGTAAATGTTTGATATACTTTTAGAGAAAAAAAAATCAGGATCATTAAAAATAATTTATATAAAAAAAATACAAATTTAAATTTGTTGAAATTATGGATGAAATTACTGGCGAAAATTTATTTTGGAGGGAGTTGTATTTTGTAAGGTATAATAATATTACAAAATTTGAAATATGTATATTTGTTGTGTAAATTAATAAATTTTATTGTTACTATACAAAGATAAAAAAAAAGTATGTTGATATGATATACAAAAACATAATAATTTCAATGATATTTTAAAATCATGTCAAAATTAACCAGATTCTTATGACATAAAAATTAAAAAAAAAATCATAATCATCTCTAATATATAAAAGTAACATTTTCGTAATTAATGTCAGTTCCCAAGAGAGTTAATTTTTGTTTTTTTAAAGGTACCTAATATCTTTTCATGTTTATTTGAAAAGTTTCAGAAAAATAGTTAACTGATTTCATGTAATTTGTGACAAAGAAAATCGAAATATATGAATGCATACATTTGATATAGGAACAAAAAATAATCGAAAAAAATATAAAAAGCGAAAGAAGGTACTGACCTTCTAGCGCACAAGAGCGAATGTTTATAGCAGAGAATGATGATGGAAGTTATAAGTAATATTAACGATGTTGTATTAGAATGTTTGAAGAAAAGAAACGATTGACAATAAATGTGAGTCGCGGATTCAATGATGAATCGTATATGTATGTGATAATTTGAATATGATTTTTCGGTATTAATGATTTCCTAATAAAAAAGATTTTATATTAATGGTTTACTAATATAAACGGATTTATATTAATGGTTGATATTAAGGACTTGATTAAAATGATTTGTTAGTAATATGTTTTTAACATTAACCATATTAAAATCTTAATAACTGAAAATTCAAGATGTAAAATATGGAAAACTTTTATTGGAATTAAATATATTCCATTTCACCGAATGTAAGTTATTGATTGATGATTGAAAAATATTTATTGAAATTAAATACATTCCATATGGAGAAGATGATGTCAGCAATTTGATCTAAGGGTGGAAAAAATAAGATTGAAATACAATCAATGGTCCAGATTATTTAAGATGATGTCATAAGGTTTCTCTTTTAGTAATATTTAAGATTGTCAGACCCATATATTATATGGGTTAATTAAAACAAAATGTTAATATAAACGATTAAATGAAAATTTTATTTGAATTTGAAATTTATAATAACTGAAAATTATGAGAAAAAAACATGCAAAAAATAAATAAATTAAAATTATGTGTTTAGTTATCAGATTTGTGTACTAAATCGGTACATTATAACAAAATATTAAACACAAAGGTTTAAACTGTAAATTTATTTGAATTTGAAATTAAAATTTAGAAATTGAAATATGAAATTAATAGTCATTAAGATAGGTTTAATTTATGGAAACTAAATTAATGATATATTGGAAATGAAAAATGAAGTAAATGACAAGTGGAAAATAAATATATCTCAAAATTAGGGAGGATGAACTTTTGATCTAAGCAACAATAAATGGATCAATCAATGGGTTGAAAATGAATTTGGATCCATTGAGACAAAACGATCAAAAAACCAAGAACATAACACACGATTCAATGAAATTAAGAGAGATCATAGAGAGACTCACCAAAAATGCTCCAATTGTGACAAATTTTGCCAAACCGAGAATCGTTCTTCAAAAGGTCATGTTGATCTTCGAAGACCGGCCCTGATACCAAATGTAGTGATTTATGAACAATTGTTTGGCATGCGGAATTAAAGAACACACAATAAACATGGTGGTTTCGGTGTTTAAGAGATGTATTTAATTATGTATGGTGTTACACAAAAAAGGGATCTAAATCTAAATCTACATAAATAACATACACACACACACACTCTCTCTCAATGTTACATCCCTCAAGCACACCTCTATAAGTGGTATGAACCGACCTTATATAGAGGTGTTAAATGTCTCTCTCTCTCACTCTCTATCGCATGTCAAAAGGCTAATACACCACATGCAAGTGGGTCTACAAAAGTCAACACGTTTACAAAGTCATACATCGATAAGTTTGCACCCAACACTGCTTCACACTCTCTCAGCCTCCTATCAAACCCTAACCTCCATTTTTGTTCTATAAGCCTTTTGTATTGATTTTTGGGTATTAGAAGAAGAATAAGGTGTCATTTGGACTTGGATTCTGCTAGCAACTCTTCTCATCATCTTGTTGTGCATCTTCTAGACTCTTGTAAGTCCTCAAGTTCTATGATTTTGGGTTTTTTCATATATCTAGGATTATATCCCCTGTTATTCATCTTGGACCCATTAGAGAGTTGGGATTCCATAAAGTTTCCAACTTTATGGCTCACCAGAGTCCTTTTGTGGTTAGGAGTGTTGGATCTAGAGTTTTATGGAGTTTTGGATTCTTGCATGAGATCTTGGCTCCCTGTTACTCTATTTGACCTAGCTTGAGCTCAAGACATGCGTTGGACATGCATGTCTATAAACCAATGCTTTTATGGTCCATTGGATGAAAGAATTCCATCTAGGAAGATTGAATGGTTGGTTTTATTGATTAAGAGCTTATTGGATTAAGCTTCTCTGAACAGTTTCCACGGCATGGAGAATGGGTCACCACGACATGGCGGATGGCTGGCTTGCAACTATTTTGTCATGTATTCCCCATGGTATGGCAAAAGGTTAGCCATGACGTGGTTACCGACTAAGTTGACTTTTAACTAGGATTTGGATCAAGTTTGACCTTGGGGTATTTTGTGTATTTTGATTGGTAGTTTGAGACTATAACATTGTTTGTTGTATAGGTGATTTGAAGTGTTAGTAGTTGGAGCTGTGATTTGTTCAGCTAACCTTTTCAAATTGTGTGGTGAGTTTTTCTCACTGTACTTATGGGTCGAAGGCACCAATGTTGGCCTACTAGATTATGTACCCTAGTATATTGGAATCATTTTATGTTGGTTATATGACAGATTGGTAGATCTGTATGATTACATGAGTATGTGTTTGATTGGTAGATCTGTACGATTACCTATGTGTTGGTTATTGATTGTTATTGGATATGTCGACGTGTTATGGTTTGTTAGGTTGAGGCGTTCCTGCTTTATGCTGAAAGATAAGATACTCGGGGTGGTCCGAATAGACTGAAGGCCTGTAAGGTAGTCCAGTCAGGCCGAAGGCACGAAGAGTGGTTCAGATAGGTTGTAGGCCCTACAAGGTGGACCAGTCAGGTTAAAGCTCATACATGCATGATGTTATCTATTTTGGTTGTATGTGGTAATTTGGGGGAACTCTTTAAGCTTTGGATTACACTTTAAGTTTTATGTTATAGGTACTACAAATGATTGTGGGAAAGCAAAGGCGTGATCGTGCACATCCTTCTAATTTTATGATATTTGATTTTGGGATACTCTAACTCTGGATTATGATGTTTGGAAACTATGTTTATTAAAAAATTGTGGTTTTTTGGTTGAGTATTAGAAATGAAAATTTTATTTTGATTTCTAGGATATGCAATTGTATTTCTGTTAATTTATATTTTTCTGCACGCTTATATCCATGCTTTTGTAGGTACATTCCTAGTGAAATAGTTACATGCATTATTGTTGTGTGACTCAGGTCCGACTTAATCCTTCATGTCGTCATCTTTTAGCAAGGATTTTCGTGTTCACTTAGGATCATTGGATTGACCTCTGGAGGTTGCCTTCCTCGATGACCACACCGTTTTCAGCCTCAAATGTGTATCATGACTGTATGTTAGAGATTTTTGGTGTGGGTGTCCAATAGACCTTATTCCTATTTCGATGAGAGATGTATGTGTGATCGCGGGTATGGATTTTTTCAGCCGGTTCGGAGCATTGATCAATTGTGATCTTCAGCTAGTGGTAGTCCGTACCCCTAGTGGGGGAGAGAAATAGGGTTGGTGATGAATTCTATTCAGCCACCAAGGCTATGAAGCATCTGTAGCATAGATGCTCGAGTTACAATGGATATGTGGTTTACACTCGAGTAAAGGGGAAGAAGTGAGTTTTCGATGCTCCTGTGGTGATGAATTTTCCTAATGTTTTTCGAGATAATATTCTAGGCATTCCCCCTAAGAGATAGGTGGATTTTAGGATCGACCTGATCCCTGGTGCTAACTCGATTGCCAAGGCGCCATATCGCCTTGCGCCACTTGAGATGCATGAATTTTTCTCACAACTCCAAAAGTTGTCGGGCAAGGAATTTATTCGTGCTAGTAGCTCGTCTCGGAGAGCACCGGGCCTTTTTTGTTTCTACAAGTTAAGCAAGTTACATGGGAAAGGGATGTGCATTGATTACCTGGAGTTGAACAAGTTAACATTGAAAAACCATTACCCACTCTCAATGATTGATGACCTTTTTGACATGTTTCAAGGAGCATCTTGGGTCTCCAAGATTGATTTTGAGGTTACGATACAATTAGATGAGGGTTAGAGAAGATGACATTCAGAGGACGGCTTTCTGTACTCGTTATTGTCATTATGAGTTTGTGGTGATGCCTTTTGGACTCACTAACGCACCAACGGTGTTCATGGATCTTATTAACCGAGTGTGTAGGCTGATCTTGGATCGCTATGTGATTGTTTTTAATGATAATATCTTGGTATATTTTAAGACCAAGGAGCACCATGAGGAGCACCTTTGTGAGATTCTTGGGGTTCTATGGATGGAGACATTGTACAACAAATTTTCCAAGTGTGAGTTTTGGTTGCGTGGGGTTTAGTTTATGGGGCACCTCGTCATTTAGGACAGTATTTTGGTCGATCCGACCAAGTTTGAGCCAGTGATTTAATGGGAGCTTCTAAGATCCCCATTAAAGATACATAGTTTCCTTGGGTTAGCTGTGTACTATATGATACTCATTCGAGACTTCTCCTAGACTACAATTCCTCTTACTAGGTTGACCATCAAATATAACACTCTTTGTTGGGTCATGAGCAACAGGTGGCTTTTGAGACCCTACGACAAAAGTTATGTGAGGCGCCGATCCTAGCACTCCCTGAGGGAGTTGATGATTTTGTGGTTTATTATGACATATCTATTTTAGGCTAGAGTGTTTTTTGATTCATGGGGGTCATATGATAGCTTATGCTTCGATGCAGGAGAAGCCTCATGAGGTATAAGATCCTACAAATGATTTGGCGTTGGGGGTTATGGTTTTCATGCTGAAGATTTGGTGCCATTATCTTTATGGGTCTGTTGTAATATTTACACAGATCACAAGAGTTTAAGGTACTTCCTAGATAAACTTGTGTTTGAAGATGACCATTATTTCACCAATTCTGGACATGATCAGAGAAGCTCGGGCAGAGCGATTCAAGAGGGGAAAAAGGAAGAAAGAGAAGATCATGGGTCATATTGATATATTTATCACTAACAATAGGGGCTATTGACCCAATGTGGGTGAGTTTGGATTCCATTTTCTGGGGGAGTCCATCAGAAGGCGTTAGATGAGGCTCATAAGTCTAGGTTTTCGATTCACCCTGGAGCCAAAAAGACGTATCGAGACTTGATACTTAGTTATTGGTGACCCTAAATGAAGAGTGAGGTGGCATGATTTGTTGAGAGCTGCTTGACATGTTGGAAGGTTAAGGCCAAGCATTAGAGATCACACGGAAATTACAGCCTTTAGAGGTCCCCATGTGGAAATGGGAGCAATTTACCATGGACTTTATTACCAAGTTACCTAGAATGGCCAAGGGACTTGATGTTATTTGGGTTATTGTGGATTGTTTAACAAATCCCATTTCCTTGCTATCCGGGAGAGCTTTTCGGCAAAGAAATTAGCTGACATTGATATTCGGGAGGTAAAGGCTTGTTATTGAGTGCCTGTGTATATAGTCTCAGATTGGGATGATTGGTTTACGTCCAGGCTTTGGAAGAGGGTCGGTGAGGAGTATGGTACCATACTACACTTTAGTATTGCTTACCATACGCAGACATATGACCAGATTAAGAGGACAATTCAGACTCTTGATGATATGTTGAGGGCATGCGTCATTGATTTTAGTGGGAGCTGGGACTCCTACCTTCCTTTGGAATGCCTCCTTACGAGATTCTCTATGGGAGGAAGTTTTAGACCCCGATCTACTGGGGGGGAGGTTGGGTAGAGAGCCAGGAGGAGCACAGAGGTGTTCCTAAAGACGACTGAGCTCATTCAGAAGGTCAGACAGAGATTGTTGAAGGCTCAAATCCAACAGAAGAGCTATGCGAACCAACACCTTTCATAGTTAGAGTTTAAAGTTTGGGATATAGTACTTCTAAAGGTATGTCCTTGGAAGGGTATTATTTTCTTCAAGAAGCGGGGTAATTTAGGCCCCATATTTATCAGTCCATTCCGAGTGATGACTAGCATAGGCAAGGTAGCCTACTGACTAGATCTACCAGAGGAGCTTAGTCATATTCACAACACTTTTCACGTTTCCCAGTTGAGAAAATATGTGACCGATGAGTCCATTGTTATTCCATTGGATGATATTCAGGTTGATGATCGTCAGAATTATATTGAGTGACCGATAGTAATTCTTGATAGAACACGAAGTAATTATGCAACAACGTGGTACACTTGGTTAAGGTGTAGTGGCAACACTAGAAGGGCTCTAAGTGGACTTGGGAGCCCGAGGCGGAGATATGCGAGCACTACCTAGATTAGTTTTAGTTGAGGATTTAACAGGCGAAATATAGTTCTATTGGGGTATAATTGTAACACCTATTCCATGTAAATAATTTATTTATGATTTTGGGCATCTAAAGTTGTAAAAATGTGGATTTTGTGATAGTCACAACATGCTGAAGGATACACAAGGCCGTGGCCATTGATGTATAGAACGTGTATCCATTTTGCGTGACACGATGTGACGAACATATGGTCACAACGTGATGGCTTCCTTGTTGTTTAACCCTAATTTCGGTATCCATGCCCCTATTTATCTAGCAACCCATCCCTTATCATCTTGTGCTGTTTTAGGACTCTTGTAAGTCCTCAAGTTATTGAATTTTAATTTCAAACATGCTAGATCTAGATTTTGTCCATTTTTTCCCATGTTGGAGGAGGTTTGAATGTTTGGATTTCATAAAGTTAGAAACTTTTGGAGTTTTTGAAACTCCTTTGTGACCCACTGTACCATATTGGGAAAGTTAGTGAGTTATCAGTTCCATCTATAACATTTGATCTAATTTTTCTTCATTTTGACCTAATGTGTGGTCAAGACATGCATTCGGTGTGCATGTCTAAAAATAAATGATTTTTATGGTGCTTTGGGATAGAGAAAACCTTCAGGAAAGTTTGAGTACATGAAGTTGTCTAGAGCAGAGCCTACGGCGTGACTGATTAATTATCATGACATTTCGCGACTGTTTTGTCTTAACGTTGTCACGACGTGACCAATGGATGGCCATGACATGATGATTAGTTGGGGCTGACTTTAACCGTTGAATTTTGACCATTGTTGACTTTGCTCAACATAGTTGTTAGGGTGGTTTACAATGATACCTCCAAGATGTCATTCCTTTAATAAGCTAGTTAAGCGGGTAGAGATTTACAATGCATATCGGTTGCTTTAAGAAGTTGTGTCCTCTCTCTCTCTCTCTCTCTCTCTCTCTCTCTATATATATATATATATATATATATATATATATATATATATATATATATATATATTCTTCCATTCATTATTCAGTTATACATCATAATTTAAAACTTCTACCAAATTGAGTTTGTATGTTTTTAATTAGTTTGTATGATTTTAATGTTTTTGTTAATTAATTTTGAATGATTTTAATTAGTATGTATGTATTTTAAAATTAAAACTTCAATGGGTTGAACAGGTTGGAAAAGATGGGTTTCTATATGATTTGGGTTTGGAAATATAAAAAAGAAATGATTGAGAAAAGTTGATGTAATGCTAATGTGGCAATGTCTGACTTGGGAGCTAATGATTACCCTTACTAGAAACTCTCTTTTTAGGTGAGGTTTTTGCTTCTATATTTTTAAATTGTTGAAACAATTCTTTGTAAACATTTTTTTAATTCTCGTTCATCTCATAAGCCTCCTAAAGATCCATTGGTATTTACATTTTTTTTTTCTCCGAAAATACATATGATTACTTTTTGACACCATATATCGCATCTATCCTGTCACCTTTACAGCACATGATTGTACAAATGGTTGAAAAAATTGCGACATCTTTTTCAAACCCTCATCACATCCCTTCACTTTTGTTTTTTTGTCATATTTGTCTATTCATTCATGTATGTTTGATTTTTTTTCTCTAAGAAATAACATTTTTATGAAATATTATTTGTTTTGTGTTTTATAATTGTTGGTCCATTAAAATAACTCATATTTTATTATTGACTTTTTTATTTAGTATATTTATTTGTACGTTTTTATAAATTTGTTTTTCTACAATAATTGATTACTTTCTACAATTTGAAAATTTTTAAAAAATAAGACACCACTTCCTCCATATAGCTTTTACATATTTCAAAAAAAAAAAAAATTGATCACCTTCTATACAATTTGCAACTTGAAAGAGTAACACACCACTTCATCTATAACTTTTATAGAATTCAAAAAATAATTCTTCAGTTTGTTTATAACTTGCAATTTCATAGAATAACACATCATTTCATTTAAAACATTTACATATTTCAAAAAAAAAAAAAAACTCATCATTTTTTTTAAAGTATTTTACCTAGTATTTTTTAAAATCATATAAAAACAAATTTTCATTATATAAACGACCAATGCTTTATAGATTATGCGTCAATGATATTGAAAGAAATAAAGCAAATATAATTGATCGGAGCCTGACTATCATTAGATTTTTCTATGTTCTAGATAGTCGCTAGATGGAATGACTGATATCTTCATAGGTGGTACACCTAGGATCACCTATGTTATGGTCGAAGAACTAACAGAGTTAGAGCAGAAGTGGTACTAGTACATAATCAGTTTAATAATGAAATTAATATGATTAATTGGTGTGGGCACCTAATGGTGTATGGGAAGCGAGCCATATAGTTATAGGTCGGCGAAGGGGGAAACTAAAATAAACAGAAAGCCCAAACATACAATACATGCCAGAAACCAACCTACCATGCGAAGCCAACCACCGATAATCTACACGATAGAATCTTCAATATAATATTTTCTAAACAACATCTCAGAGAACACGGAAAAGATATGATTATTTTATTAAATGGTTCTACCCTTGTGACATGCGGATCAACCGGAGACGAATGGGAATGTTACGTACTGGACTAGACTTCACATATAAAATATAATCTTGTCTTTCGAAAAATAGGAAATTCTAAGCATAATATTTTTACGATGCACAAAACAATATCTAACTTGGATATTGGAGAACAATAGGTATAGCTTTATAACCAAGTACTTGTTAATTTTATGTAGCGTGATTTCCCAGTGTTCATTAGATGAGGTCCCATAAGGATAGCTAACTACACACCAAGAATTTTACGTAGCAATGGCACCAAACCGCACCAAAAAGTATTGCATAAAAAATGACCTTATTTATTTTTTAGGTTCCCAAACCAAATCAAAAAATAGCTCAAACGGTATAATATTTAATTTACAGTTTAGTAACAATAAGAATACAAAAAGGCAAATCATAAGTTAAAATGACAATTTAAAACACAAAAGATGTTTGCTTGGTGTATGGAGCTAGGTACTAATGAGGAAAGGAAGTACAAGAATAGGGTTCCAAACTTTAGTGTTGTCGCAAGTCTCATGCATGCAATGGAATGTATCGGACCTGTCCGTAATTTTATGCTAGGCGTTTAGATTATAATCGTAGTAATAATGTATTTTATTGAAAAATTAAAATCTTTAATTAAAATTAATTTTCTTCAAATGTTTTACGAGATAATAAATAATTATCGTGCACACATTAAATAACTATTAGGAGAATAAAATATTTTTAGAAAAAAACTAAATATAGAATTTATAGTTAAACAATAAATTAAACATTAAAAACAAAATATTATTTTTGATAAATAATGTTAACGAAAGTTTTATTAGTCTTGATAGTGATATTGTGGATATAAAAAACGCCTAAGTCTGATTTCGTATTAGAAAGTTATGATATATCTAAGTTCCATGTTCAAATCGATACGACAAGATGCATTACAAAAAGCAAACCGTAGATAGGTTGGTTTATATAGTGATCTAAACGAAAGTTGTAGTGCTCATCAATAGGAACTTGTTGATATAAAGAACGCCAAAATCTAACTTCGTATGAGGAAATTATGATTTTTCAAAGTTTCGAGTGCGACATAGTAGAACAGTGTGCGACACAAAAATGAAAATCAAAATTGGTTGATTGTTAGACAAAAAAAATAAAAATAAAAGTTTTAATATTTTTTCATATGAAGTCAATGAAATAGAGAATGTTGTGAAACATAACCCGTATTAAGAAGTTATGATTTTTGCAGCATTATTTATAGTTCAGTCCTTCTCAGATCGTAAAACGAAAAATAAAGTGAAAATTAGCCGACAAAGTCTAAATGAAAGTTCTACTACTCGTCGGTAGCTACACGTGGATCTAAGAACCATCAAATATAGAGCATGTATACGGAAGTTATAAATTTTACAAAATAATTAAATTTCGCCGAATGAGTAATGACATTTGACACCATACAAGTGAGATATGTGTTGCCGACAGATGCACCCTTCTTCCACACAACATGGCCCTAAATAATGAAATGTGTCCAGGGTGTGACACGCACTCCCCCCCCCCCCCCCCCCCCCCCCCCCTTCAGTTTACTATATATATATATATATATATATATATATATATATATATATATATATATATATATATATATATATAAGACTGATTCTGGACCAATCATTTTAGTTATTTTAAGAAAGTAATTAATGCATATTACATGTTGAAGATATAATGAATATTAATTACATCTTCAGCATTTAATATGCATTAATTACTTTCTTAAAATAACTAAAATGATTGGTCTAGAATCAGTCATACATGCACACAATAGATAGTAAAAACATTTGAACCTAACACTCTCTCTCTCTCTCTCTATATATATATATATATATATATATATATATATATATATATATATATATATATATATATATATGTATATATATGGCGTTTTTCTTACTTTAAACTTGCTAAAATACTCTCCAAACTCTCTTAAACATTCTAGAGGCCCGATGATAGTAGTTATTGTTGGAATATTGTCTAAGGCTGCAACTATATTAGGCAAGTATTTGACCCGATTGTGCATGGTCCTTTTGGGTTGCCTTCACCATAGCAACTTGATAGGATGATTTATTATGAGAGAATAAATATTATTTATATATTATGAGAAT
Organism: Lactuca sativa; assembly: GCF_002870075.4. Classification (NCBI taxonomy): domain Eukaryota; kingdom Viridiplantae; phylum Streptophyta; class Magnoliopsida; order Asterales; family Asteraceae; genus Lactuca; species Lactuca sativa. The sequence continues at coordinate 90,199,442 of NC_056631.2, forward strand.
AATATAAGGAATAATAATGTTGTTATTTGATTAATATAAGTCATAAATTAATTAGTATTAATTTGGTGACTTAAAGAGATTAATTAAATAAGAGGGTATAAACTGTTAATTGTTTGTTAGTTACACTTTGGGCTGTAAATCCTTCTTGGATATAGGATGGACGAATTCTAGGGCTTGGGATAGCCTCAAATTCGTCCAAGGCTTATCTTAGGTAAGGATTTGGATTGCTTTAAGGAAAGATTATCCAACTAGGGTTTAAGGGTGAAACCCTAGGAGCCTACAAGTATAAATAGACCCCTAGGGCAAGGGAAATCGACATCTCTTCTAAAGAAAAGAAACCCTGGCCGAATCTTCCCTCTCCTCTCTCTCTCTCAAATCATCTTCTTTGCTAGTTGGTGTTTGTAAGCCATTAGAGGAGTGACAATTGTGACTCTAGAGCTTCAAGACAATAAGATCAAACAAGAGATTCAAAGGTAAACTTCTAGATCTGATTTTGTATTGTTTTTATACCTAATTAGTCATTAGAAGTCTTGGATTCAAAGCATGTTTAATTAGAGAAACCTAGATCCAAGCATTAGGGTTTGCATGTGCACATAGGAATGTTCATATGGCCAAAACCCATCAGTGGTATCAGAGCCTAGATTGGTTTCTATTAAATTGTTGCTTGTTTGTTTGAATCTTGCTTGAAAAATTCGATTTTTATGTTTCTGAGTCATGGACTCGGCGAGTTGGCCTGACTCGGCGAGTTGGCTTGACTCGGAGAGTCCCTTGGTGCACTCGGCGAGTCCAAGCATCAGGAAGGGCCAGATTCGGGATTTTTTGATGATTATCTTATGGAAACTTTCCTTAATCATATTAGATCAACCCTAATCCGATTTTTTGATATATATGACTATAATCTTGATCTAATTAAAGATGTTTATCAATTAATAAAATATTTAATTTCCTTATGTGATAATTAATTGATTATTTTGATTAAATTGGTAATTATCTTGCAAGAAATCTTAAATAAATCAAATATGGATAATTATGGAATTAATTGTTAATTAAAATTATTTGTTATTTGATCCTCCATATTTTAAATGTTTAAAACTTGTCCTCAAGTTTTGAAATTTATGTTTTGTGATTAAAAGTTTTAATTTAGAAAATTTAAATTTCAAACCCTAGAATTTTACAAGTTTAAAAAGCAACCCTATACTAATATAATATTACAAGATTAATATATATATATATATATATATATATATATATATATATATATATATGTATAACTAAAATGATAGTCTTACCGTTAGTAGGCCTCATTCACGAAGCCGATCTATAAGGTGGGTATAAGGTTGCGGCCTATAAAATGGCGCTTAATGGGTGTACACTCACACCCACCGCTTGCTTGATCGGTGGAGGGTCGTTAGCCGAACGGGTAGGATAGGGCAACCTCATCCTCTCATTAAAAGTATAATATGAAATACAAAGTAACTACATGGTTTTAAAATTTCCCAATCTTAGTTACTTTAGGAAAAGTGAATTGATGCAATCCCATGAAATTACACTTAGCACCCTTGCTAAGAAGTTAGTGGAGCGTGTGTGGTTTACCGGCACACTAATTGGTTCTAAGCAAAGGTGGAAAAGGGTGATTCATTGTTTATCATAGTTCGATGGAGCGTGTGTGGTTTACCGGCACATTGAATAGGTGATCGTTACAATGAAGGCACCATGTGAATTTGCATGGTAATTCACACCCGCTTTGGATCCTCGGTATCCCAGTCACAAACAAGAGGGGCATATCGAGATTTAAACATGCCATTGAAATGTTTCAATGAATCTCATCTAAACCTAGAAATTCTCAAATTCATTTAGAACTTAAAGTTAGGTTTTCATGGTGGAGAATTCGTGAATCGTCATTCACTTACCTTCAATTTGTTTGCATGTTAGATTACGGCATCCCTTTTCTAATATGTAAATATTGTTGTTGGATCCTAGCCCTAATTTTTCTTATTGGGTGATAATTAGGGATTCATATTCTAATCTATCTTTGTCCTTTCTATTTGTAGATGTCGAACGCAAACAACGCTGCTGCTAATTCTTTCACATTGATGAGCCTTTATCAAAAGGTCACTTTCGATGGGACGAACTTTAGTGAATGTATAAGATACATTCGCACCATTGCTCTCTATGAGGATAAGGAGTATGTCCTCGATGAGAAGCTCGAGAAAATCAACCCTGAAATCGCTACTCCGGCTGAAATGACCGCTTTTGAAACTCACGAGCGAGATGAAACGAAGGTACATTGCATCATGATAGCCACTATGAACTCCGAATTCCAAAAGTCCTATGAGGACATGTACCCGTACGAGATGCATCAAGACTTATTGGAGAGATACCACCAAAACGCGAGACAAGAGCGTTATGAGATTTTCACTAACATGATTTCCGCTAAGATGGGTCATGGAGAGTCTCTTACTGTGCACCTGAAAAAGATGAAAAGGTATGTCGACCGTCTTCGCAAGTTGAATGTTGACTTTGGGGAAGACTTGGCGATCGACATGGTGCTTCACTCTTTGCCTCCAAGCTACAATCAATTTAGGATGACCTACCACATGAAGAAAGAGGAGGTCACCCTAAGCAAACTCCAAGGTCTCTTGAGGGTCGTTGAGAGCAACTTCAAGGACAAGTCTGTTGCACCAACTCCCAATCCACCCGCTGCTCCTGTCTTGGCTATTGGACAATGAAAGGGAAAGAAGAGGAAGGCTTCGTCTAAGAAATATCGCATGAACAAAGAGGAGGTCACCCTAAGCAAACTCCAAGGTCTCTTGAGGGTCGCTGAGAGCAACTTCAAGGACAAGTCTCTTGAGGATGACCTACCACATGAACAAAGAGGAGGTCACCCTAAGCAAACTCCAAGGTCTCTTGAGGGTCGCTGAGAGCAACTTCAAGGACAAGTCTGTTACACAAACTCCCAACCCGCTGCTCCTGTCTTGGCTATTGGACAAGGAAAGGGAAAGAAGAGGAAGGCTTCGTCTAAGAACTATCGCAAGGTTAAAGCCCGAGATGGTGCCTCTTCTAGTGGGACCAAAGTTGATCCTGCTAAGCCCTGCCCTAACCCAAAGGAGGTAGAGTGCCACCACTGCCACAAGATAGGACATTGGAAGAGAAGCTGCCCAGAGTACCTACAAGCCATCAAGGAAGGAAAGATCAAGCCGTCTTTCGCAGGTATATACGTAATTAAATCTAACAATTCATCTCATGCTATTTCTTGGGTTCTTGATACCGGTTGTGGTTACCACATTTGTTCTAATGTGCAGGGACTAAGAAGAAATAGGGATGTGGAGCATGGAAGGATTAATCTAATCATGGGGAACAGAAGATCGTCGCATGTGACCAAGATTAGAGTGTATTCTTTAGTGCTTAGGAATGGTTTAAGTTTAGATTTAAACAATTGTTGCTATTCCCCAAAAATGGCTAGAAACATCATTTTGGCTTATCTAAATGGTTTGTTTAGACAAGGTTTTAGATTTTCTTTTAATAATGAGAATGGTTCTATTTTGGCTTATCTAAATGGTGTCTTTTATTTTGAAGCTATACCATGTAATGGAATTTATGAAAATGTTATGATTATTGATAACTTAGGAAATGATGTTTTGAACATAGATTCTTCCAATAGTATGGATAAAGCATCCTTGTGGCATTGTCGTCTTGGACATGTCAACAAGAAACGCATAGCCCAACTCCAAAAGGATGGAGAGTTGGAGTCATTCGACCTTAGGGAAGATGACACATGCGAGTCTTGTTTGCTTGGAAAGATGACTAAGTCACCCTTCGCTGGTTCTTGCGAAAGGGGTGAGGGTCTATTGGACCTAATACATACCGATGTATTTGGACCGTTTAGATCAACCACGAAGGATGGGAACCGCTTCTATGTGACTTTTACCGATGACTATAATATATATGGGTATATCTATTTAATCAAGCAAAAGTCAGAAACTTTTGAAAAGTTCAAAGAGTTCAAGAATGAAGTGGAGAATCAATTGTGCAGGAAAATCAAGATGCTTCGATCCGATCGAGGAGGAGAGTACCTAAGTCTTGACTTCCATGATTATCTTAAGGAGTGTGGAATAGTTTCACAATTGACGCCACTTAGGACACCACAATTGAATGGTGTGGCAGAAAGGCGTAATCGAACCTTATTAAATATGGTTCGCTCTATGATGAGTCGTGCTTCATGATCAATCTCTTTTTGGGGGTATGCCTTAGAGACTGCCGCCCATATCCTTATCCGAGTCCCTACTAAGAAGGTTGCCAAAACACCTCACGAGATGTGGACAGGGAAAGCTCCCTCGTTAGCACATATCAAGGTTTGGGGTTGCGAGGCTTTCGTAAGACGAGATACTCACGACAAGCTCGAACCTCGTAGAGAGCGATGTATTTTCATTGGCTACCCACAGAAATCCTTTGGATATCTCTTCTATAGACCGAAGGACAATGTTGTCTTTGTTGCGAGGAGAGGAGTTTTCTGAGAGCGAGAAATCATAGGCCAAGGAGACAGTGGGAGGCAAATCGAGCTTGAAGAGATTCAAGAGTCGATGGATGAAGGAACCTCTACTGCTGGAACTCAACCCGAGGAGGAAACTCCGGTTGAACCGATTGACGAGTCCTTACCTCTTAGACGTTCCCAAAGAGTTAGAGTTCAACCCCAGTTTTATGGTTTTCATATTACTACCGAAGGGGACACATATATTAGTGATGGTACACTAATAAACCTTGATGAACCTAATAGCTATAGGGAAGCCATGGCAGGCCCGGAGTCTGCGAAATGGAAAGAGGCAATGGATAGCGAGATCCAATCCATGTATGATAACCAAGTTTGGAATTTGGTTGATAATGTGCCCGGACGTAAGACCGTTGGGTGCAAATGGATCTTCAAGAAGAAGACCAACGTGGATGGAAACGTACACACATATAAAGCGCGATTGGTTGCGAAGGGCTTTACTCAAACTCCCAGAGTTGACTATGATGAGACCTTCTCACCAGTTGCGAAGATAAAATCTATTAGAGTGATGCTAGCGATTGCCGCATTTTATTATTATGAGATTTGCCAAATCGATGTCAAGACCGCTTTTCCTTAATGGAAAGTTGGCTGAGGATGTTTACATGGCTCAGCCAGAGGGGTTTGTGAATCCGAAGCATTCGAATAGAGTGTGTAAGCTTGAGAAGTCCATTTATGGACTTAAGCAAGCGTCTCGCAGATGGAATCTTTGCTTCGATGAGAAAGTCAAAGAGTTTGGATTTGTACGAAGCGAAGATGAATCGTGTGTATATGTCAAAGCCAGTGGGAGTATAGTTAGCTTTCTCGTTTTATATGTCAATGACATATTACTCATAGGAAACGACATCCCGACTCTGCAGGAGGTTAAGTCCTGGCTCGGGAAGTGCTTCGCTGTGAAGGACCTCGGAGAGGCTTCTTACATTTTGGGAATAAGGATAGTAAGAGAAAGAAGTAAGAGACTAATAGGACTTAGTCAGAACACTTACTTAGAGAAAGTACTAAAACATTTTAGTATGGAAAACTCAAAGAAGGGAGAATTATCGATACAAAGTAATGCCAAGTTGAGTAAGACTCAAAGTCCGAGTACCGAAGCTGAAATAGCAGAAATAAGCCGAGTTCCATACGCTTCTGCAGTTGGCTCAATCATGTATGCTATGACTTGTACTCGCCCTGATGTAGACTTTGCTTTGAGCATGGTTAGTAGATATCAAGGGAACCCTGGCAAATCCCATTGGATTGGGGTGAAGAATATCCTTAAGTACCTTCGGAGAGCGAAGGAATGGTTCTTAGTCCTCGGAGGGAATGATGACTTGAAGGTGCGAGGGTATAGTGACGCCAGCTTTCAGACCGACAGGGACAACTACCGTTCGCAGTCGGGCTGGGTCTTTACCCTGAATGGAGGAGCAGTGACTTGGAAAAGTTCCAAGCAGGAAACCGTAGCTGATTCAACGTGCGAATCAGAGTACATTGCAGCGAGCGAAGCGTCGAAGGAGGCGATATGGTTGAAGAACTTCATTGGTGATCTTGGAGTTGTACCTGCCATAAAGGAGCCCATGGAGATTTTCTGTGATAATGAAGGAGCGGTTGCCTTGACCAAGGAACCGAGGGATCATGGTAGATCTAGACATGTCGACAGAAAATATCACTTTATTAGACATCCTGTAGAAGAAGGACAACTCGTAGTGAAGAGGATATTATCGGAAGATAACCCAGCAGATCCGCTTACGAAGGGACTGAGTAGGGTTAAGCGCTTGCAGCATGCTAGGAGTATTGGGCTGAAGGATGATATTAACATAGATTAGATAGTATTAGAAACGTGTAATAGATAAATGTTATTAACATTTGATGATTAAATAAAGGAGTTTTATTTATGAGTAATGTTACTGTCTTATGTTAATTGTTTAACTATTGTTTCTCTTTGCATGTTTTGACTTCCAGAATAATTGAGTTTATTAAGCATAATCGAATTATTCAAATTGTCCACAATCGTTCATATGTTGGAAGTAGATATGAATGAAGATTGTCGTGAATTGGTGCGTAGATTGTCTAAATGGTATTAGACATAGCAAAAGATTGCTGCGACGTTCATGAGTGCTTATGAACTGGTTTTGAGCATTGGAACAAACCCGCGCTTGCTGGAATCACCTTATGGAATATGATATAAAAAGGGTGATCGCAAGACGATAATATCATATAGTCTTAAAACCAAGATATATGGTTTGTTATTTGTTAATTGATTGTACATTGATAATGCGAAAACTCATTGGTAACTCGATGTTATAAAACGCATTGTTGTGTATAGTTGATTAATGAATAAGTAAATGCATATAAGTCGAAGTTTATCTTTAACTTTTATTCCAAGAGGGTAAAAGCGATATCTCGGCCGCTCGATGATTTGATTTGACTTATGTGTCGGGCCTGGTCAGAACTGAATTGATGTGTTCGATTAAGTTCTATGTCGAATAACTCAGAGATCGAGAAACCTAAATGCTTGACTAATCATTATATAGAATTGTCAGCATGATATCTAACAGAGGACTGTACGATCCCTTATCTAAAGGACAAGATTGATTAGATCAGAGTTTGACAGCGTCTTTGAGAGCTACGATTGCAGATCGAATTGTAATTGTGCATATAGTTACTAGACTTATCCAAGTGGGAGACTGTTGGAATAGTGTCTAAGGCTGCAACTATATTAGGCAAGTATTTGACCCGATTGTGCATGGTCCTTTTGGGTTGACTTCACCATACCAACTTGATAGGATGATTTATTATGAGAGAATAAATATTATTTATATATTATGAGAATAATATAAGGAATAATAATATTGTTATTTGATTAATATAAGTCATAAATTAATTAGTATTAATTTGGTGACTTAAAGAGATTAATTAAATAAGAGGGTATAAACTGGCAATTGATTGATAGTTACACTTTGGGCTCTAAATCCTTCTTGGATAGAGGATGGACGAATTCTAGGGCTTGGGATAGCCTCAAATTCGTCCAAGGCTTATCTTAGGTAAGGATTTGGATTGCTTTAAGAAAAGATTATCCAACTAGGGTTTAAGGGTGAAACCCTAGGAGCCTACAAGTATAAATAGACCCCTAGGGAAAGGGAAATCGGCATCTCTTCTAAAGAAAAGAAACACTGGCCGAATCTTCCCTCTCCTCTCTCTCTCAAATCATCATCTTTGCTAGTTGGTGTTTGTAAGCCATTAGAGGAGTGATAATTGTGACTCTAGAGCTTCAAGACAATAAGATCAAACAACAGATTCAAAGGTAAACTTCAAGATCTGATTTTGTATTGTTCTTATACCTAATTAGTCATTAGAAGTCTTGGATTCAAAGCATGTTTAATTAGAGAAACCTAGATCCAAGTATTAGGGTTTGCATGTGCACATAGTAATGTTCATATGGCCAAAACCCATCAGTTATTAGGTGTTAGTAGGAAGCTCTGGAGCATTAGAGAGCCCCGAGAAATGGAGATTTCGGTTTCGAAGTTATACCCGCATAATGTCCTGCTTTTAGTCAAACAACACGTAATTTGAGTTATGCTTTTCATGCTTTAAATATAATACATATTTATGTTTATAATTCTTATTATGAACTTATAAGTAATATATATCAGTAATATCAGTCATTATAATGAATAATCTACTTACGTGAATGATCGAAATGTAAGATTAGTGAGATGTTTAAAGTGGATTTTCCAAACAGTATATTTTTATATGTCGAACGGATCCTACCTCCGAAACGATTTTACCTGATTGGTTCTTATCAGCTATACGTGGGTCTTTTGTTTTGGATTTTTAAATAATCTGATAAAAACTTATAACGATTAAACTTTATAATATAAACAAATAGTAAGGCTTAATGATATTCATATTTTGGTCGTTTAAAAGGGATATCTAAAGCGTTGGTCAAGGGTATGATTTCCCATGAGTCTCCCACCTACAACAGCTGAGTGCATAGTTACTTTCACAAACTTAATTTAATACCAATAATTGTTAAAAAATATTAAATAATTATTGAAAAATTATATGTGAAATTAGATGTTTATTATTTGGAATATTTGTTAACTATGTATTTCATAACATGCATTATGTGAACCATTTACGATTAATTATTTGTTAAAACGTTTATATGATATTATTACATGATAATCTTAAAAATAAGTATTATTACTAAAAGATTGTTGCATGTTAAAATATTTAATACTATGTTACGATAAGTGTCGCAAAAACAAGAGTTCATATTAAAAGTCGATTACAAGGATTGTAGTCTCATTTATGTTCTAAACTAAGACATATAAAGAATATTTAGATCCAGTTAGTTGTTTAAAAGAATAGTCATATACTGTAGTGCAATAGTACGTCGTAATTTAAAAAAATGTTTAGAAATTCATTATCAACATTATAGTCTTACGTGATAATCAAATAAGATTTATAAAGAATGATTAGTTCCAGTAAAATTAAAATATTGTTTATTTACACCATATATTGTAAAAATATTACATAGACAGGAAATTGTGTTGATTGTAGGGTTTGTAATCTTGTCTAGGTATACATTGGCATTTAAAGGGAATGCTTAATTCACTTAAGTTTGGATCTTAGGTAGCATCATATTAAGGGTGGGTGTGATAGGAATGGAGTGCAGAACTCTGTTTTGTGACACTATCATGTGTTAATGAATGATTTATGTACAGAGTATGAATAATATTTCTTTGGATAGCCAATATTGCCAAGTCCAGATTAGACAGTTGGAAGGTAAGTCTGGAACATCTTCTGGAGTGAGATGACAACACTTTATTATTCTAGAAGGTCTTGTGAATTACGTTAATAGTATAAATTTATAAACCATATAAACAGATGAAATGGTGCACCATCAGTAATCAAATACTCTGATGGCTTAAATGTCTTTATGACTTATATCAGCCAAGGAATCCCCTAGCTGTGTAGTCAAGCCCTTACTCTAAACAATTCATCAGGTGAGTTGGTTATTCCTGATAATTGAGTACTAGGATTTGTAAGAATCAATAGGGATGGGTATGGATGGGTTAAATGTTTCATAGATACCTAATTTAAGGATATATATATATATATATATATATATATATATATATATATATATATATATATATATATATTGTTTGGTAATGAAAAAATTGCAAAAATGGTCTTTTTGGTTGGAAAATTTTTGTGTTTTGGTCCAAAAAGTTATAATGGTGCACCAATCATCCAAAATTGGATCCTTTTATTGTTTTTGATCCTTATAAATTTAAAAAGACGATTATGCCCTTATAATTTATATTTTCTTTTTTTTATTTATTTAAACACATAAATTAATTTTAATTTATATTTTTCATGTATATTTAATTTTCCTTTTTAACACAACAAAACAAATACATACACACACTCAAGAAACTTATCACCCTTAATGGTTTCCGCCATCACCACCGACAACTACCAATGTCTGCCACCATCACCATCGACAGTTACCACCGCCAGCCACTAACACGTCCAACATCTATCACTATTCGCCACCATCACCACCGATTACTACCACGGTCCCCTACAAACTTCCAATCCTAACCTCATCCTCATCTTTCTTTCCACAAGACCCAGTGAAATTTCCCCACCAGCACCACCCATATGATCGAAGTTGTCCCTACCCAAATACCTCCACCTATTACTAGCATAACACTTATGCTCCCCTAGCTTTGACATGTACTCAGGAATCAACTGGACTTCTAAAAATCAATACTTTATTGACTTTCTTACCAAAGTTCAGATTTCTGATGTGAGATTGCTTTGATAAGACTTTATCAAAATCATACACCTTTCCTTGGATAGCTCACATGTGTGTCTAAACAATTTTAGAACTATGAAAAGGGATGTCGTAATCATAGTCTCAATTATTTAGACCTTTTCCATTTCTCACAAGTCTATGTTAGTGTGCTGGTGAACCACACGCGCTCCACTAACGACTTTGAGAATGCAAATGTGACAATCGCTATCTACATAAAATCTACTTAATGAAAGCGTTTCCTCACCATCATTTTCATGAATCGGAGAGAAACCTTATCACACTCAGATTTTTAATGGTGCAATTGTTCATATCCATGTGAATCTGTCATAACCTTAATCACAAGACAAGGTTAGTGACAAATCCAAATTCATATGGATTGAAGTTGTTCAATCTTAATTTTGTGCTTCCTGGTAGCACAAGGTTCTACCATTGCTTCCAAGTTCTTATGCAAACAAATGAGAACTCATAGAACTCATATGCAAAGTCAACTTTAACTGGAATAGGCACAGAAACAAGAAAATGTCAACATGATAGGTTACAAACCTCAAGTCGTAGGCTAGTGATTAACAATACACTTGATTAGTTCTTGAAATTCTTTCAAGATCCGTAAGAATCCCGCTATCCTCTTGACATATAAGATTCTCTTTGTCAAGAACCATTCCTTGAAAAAACAAATATTCAAGAGTGGGTGAGAATTATCAAGACTAACACTTCACACAATTGGTCATAGTTGGTTTTTGTCTTATCCAAAACATTAGAACCCACCAATCCAAAATGTACGAGAGTAAGAAACATGTCACTCTACATTTGATAAGTGTTATAAACCTTTCTTAAAATTATATCACTCAAGTTACAATCTTAGAGTATGACTCTAAGACTTGATTTTGGAACGAAGTATGATTTATCTTTTAATTTAACCATTTCAACAATTCATGATTCCTCTCCTTAGCCAAATAAATGCACTAAGGTGTCCTTACAGGATCAATTGTCATATGGTTTTTATAATCACTAAGATAATCATAAAACAAGATACTCAAGTACTCTCCCATCTTTTCAGATTGGATAAACTTTTATCTTTCTGCCTAATTTGATTCTTCTTATTCATTTTGTCTATCATTGAAACTTTTCCAATGATCCAAAACTATACTTATACTTGTAAGTGTTGGGTTTTGAGCATTCTAACACTCCTAAGGTGTACATGCAACCCTAATAACCTTGGATCTATGTTTTCTCTAAATACATGCAAATAATGATTTCCAAGGTTACTTCCTAACTAGCATAGCATAAGGATCTTGAATTATAAAACTACTAGTAGAAAGACATACCTTTTGATTGTGATTGATTGTTTGGAGTTTGAGAGCCTAGCACCAATAATGTGAATGCCTCAAGTGGAATCACAAATCACCACAAACTTGGAAAACTTATGAAAGTGTATACTTTGCTTCAAGAAATCGGCCACACCCTTTTTCACACACTAGCGTCAATTTCATGCAACATAAGCTTGTTTATATAGTGTGCATGATTAGGGTAAAACCCTAATAACCCATGTCTTTTCCTTTCCAAGGATCCATGGGTTAAAAGCTCCATGGATCGTCCATGGACTTCCATATAAGCTTAGCCCATTTCCAAATGAGTGTTAGCCCACACTATATAAATATAATAGCCCATGATTTAATTAGTCTTCCTTTTAATCACTAAATTAATTCATAATTAAGTTAAGACTAAAACATAATTAAATAACATGACTTCATATTAATATATTATAACTTATAATATATTAATAAACCATAAGTATACAATTCTCATAATATTATCCATAAATCGTTTGGGTGAAGTGCAACCCAAATGGACCATGTCGGGTCGGGTCAAGTATATACTAAATAAGTTATGGACTTAGACACCTTATCCAACAGTAAGTATAAGCATATGTACTAAACTTTAGTAAATCATAACGAATAATATCAACCTTTGTGGTGGACCTGACCAGTGCGCAACCTAATGTACCCGATCTTTTAGTCCTTCACTTGACTCACATGAGCATGTGAACAAGGAATCAGTCTTAATTTCCCAAAGATGTAAAATGCTCATTCATCACACAATACAACTTGCATGATTCGAAGTTTCTATCCAACTGAAACTTGGGTGATGAGAATCTTTCCTTATTTGGCAAATTATGACACTACCACAAATGAAATACTCAAATCCATTTTCCAATATTGCTATCAATGGAAACATATCAACAATAATTTTTCACAAATGCCATTGTAAGGATACTTAAAATAAATTAATAAATCAAAATTTTTTCTCTTTATTTTATTTTAAAACTTGCGGAAAAATCTTATCCTTACAATGCAAATACATATGAAAGCTATGTTGATATCTATTCCTAAGCAATCTATTGTAACTCTTAAGCAGTTGATCAAAATTCTGATCATCGAACCATCTTCACGATCAGAATCAACATACTCTTTCTTTAAGCTTCCTTTGATTCTCTAAAACATGAAAATGTAATTAGATTACATTATGTATTAAGAATCTCCAAAAGATACTTAATAGAGTTAGATAATGGACTTTACCTGAAGTAGAGTCAATCTTTTTGACATTACCATCCTTATGATCTTTCAGGTAATTCTGGCAGCTTCGCAACCAATGCTCCTTCTTTTGGAAAAAGAAACATATGGACTCTTTGGAAACTGTAAATGAGACTATCTCAGACTTATCCTTTCTCTTTACCATTAGGTCAAATGACTTGACCATGGTCGATCCCTTTCCGTTGGGAAGAGAAAGCTTTTCTGGACTTCTAATGTTACCATTGTCAATATCCATAGAAGTTTGGGAAGTTGATATTCTAATCAAATTTCTAGTGCCCCAAATCATTTCTGATTTAGCAGCATCAAGCAAACAGGTAAGATCATTAAGATTCATGTCCTGATCTATCATCAGGGTGTGACTGAAGAACTAAGTCAACAGCCAGCTACCTTGAGACTTTGACACCCGACTCTCTCGGCTTGCTGATGGGGATTGAGTGACCTTGAACTTTTCAAGACCTTGTGGGATAGGGGAGAATAATTTGAGGAGGTGGAGGAAGTGAAGTATGATTGCCAGTCCCATTAATGCTCAACAAGGAATTAATCTTTCACCTTGATTATCATGTGGGATATCATCTTCATTACGAAAGCTAGCTCCTAAAGATTTGGTAAGACCATAGTTGTCTAAACTAGACATCTATAATGGGAGAAATTCAAGTTTAGTTGATTTAAAGTCCTTAATATAACTCCCAATATGAAATATTAAGGCTAGGATCCAACAAACTATTTTATAACTTAGAAGAGGGATGTCGTAATCCAAGCTACAAAATATTTGAAGGTAGGTAAATAATGATTTGCCAATTTCCACCATGAAAAAACAAAATAAATTATTAAGTTTTAATTGGATTGAAACTCCTAGATCTTTTGACATTCATTGAACTTTCAATGGCATGTTTAAATCTCGATTGTGCTCTCTCAAGTTTGTGACTGGGATGCCGAGGATCACAAACAAGGTGTGAATAACCATGCAAATTGACTTGGTACCCTTACTTTTATCACCCAATCGATGTGCCGGTTAACTACACGTGCTCCACCGATCTATGATAAAACTTATGTCACCCATTGCCACACATTTTCAATCCCATGTTAGTGTGCCGGTTAACCACACACGCTCCACTAATGACTTAACAAAGGTGCAAAGTGTAATTTCATGGGTTAGCACCAAATTCACATTTTCCTAAGTAAATAAGATTGGGATTTATAAGTGTTTAGTTACTTAGTATTTATCATTATACTTTTATTGAAGGGAGAATCATAGTCCTTTTCTCCCCATTCGGCTAATGACTCTCCACCAGTCCAGGAAGCGGTGGGTGAGAGTGGACACCCATTAAACTGCCATTTTATAGTTAGTAACCTTATACCCCCTTAAAGACCGACTTCGTGAATGAGGCCTACTAATGGTAAGATTGACTTTATCTTATACACATAATAACCATTAACTTTTAATATTATAAAAGTATAAGGTTAATTTTTAAACTTTTAAAATTATAAGGTTTAATTTGGAATTAAAGTATACATGAGGTGGTAACTTTGAATATTCCAAAACTTGAGCGCAAGTTTTTGAAACTATTCAAAACTATTCAATTCCATAACTTATGTGTTTAAAGTAGTTTTAATTAAAAAACTCTTCATGTTCCATAACTTGAGGACAAGTTATGGAAGACTTTAACCTATTAAAAGAATGTGACTCTTCCTTATTCGTAACTTACGGAAATCTTTATGATTTTTATGAATCTTAAATGTGACTTTACATATAACTTGATGACAAGTTACAAAAACACATTTTATGATCAACTCTTAGATTAATTTGGATTGAAAACACATTATCGCATAATTTTTCTATTAATCTAAGCAACTCATATGAACAAGATAATTCAAATCAAACTTTTTCATGTAATTAGACTAATCCTTAAACTAATACAAAACATAAATCTATTGACAATTATCTTTGAAATTGGATTAGAATGAACATTACCACATCAAACATAGGTTATAAGTTCAAAAACAGCTTAGGGTAATGTTTCTAGTCCAAATCCAGCCAAAAACCTCAAAAATATGCTGTCCAGGGGTCCGACTCATCAAGTGTATGAACCTACTCGACGAGTAGGATGAGTATCTTCATGGACTCGCCGAGTCCATCAGTGGAATCGGCGAGTCTAGTGCCCAGACAACCCAAAAATCAAATTTTTAGCATTTTTCAGCACTTTGCATCAAGTATAATTGAAAACAAGCCTAGGCTCTGATGCCACTGTTGGGTGTTGAGCGTTCAAACACTCTTAAGGTGTTCATGCAACCCTAAATACCTTGGATCTATGTTTTCTCTATTATACGTGCAAATATGAACTTTCCAAGGTATTACTTATAACAAGCATTCAATTGTCATATACAACACAAGAATCTAGTTATGATAACATACCTTATTGGGGAGCTTGAAGTCTTGATGTATCTAGACTTAAGAGCTTAGCCACAATAGTGTGGAAGCCTCAAGTGGAATCACAACACATCATGGACAAAGGATGAACTTGAGAGAGAATCTCCATGCACCCAAAATCACCATGAACTCCAAGAATACACAAGTATCTTACAAGTCTATCGCAAGTGCCGATTTTGGCTATGAATGGATGTATTTATATGTGGGATTTCTAGGGTCATGAATATAACCCAAATCCATACACATGGGTCTTATGATCCATGGTTCATGTGGCCCAACTCTTTATGTATCCATACATAAACTTAGTCCAACATGGATCATAAGCCCAACACATATAAATATAACTAATTAACATAATTAGTCCCTATAGATTTAATTAGTCTCTTTTGATCATCAAATTAATCTCCAAATTAATTCTTGATCAATACTAGTTAACTCATATGATTTTATATTAATATATTATAACTTAGAATATATTAATAAATCATATATAACATATTCTCTCAAAAGTCCATCCTAACAAATTGTCCTGATGATATGCAACCCAAATGGACCATGCTACTCTCGGGTCAAGTACATACCAATTATAGTTATGGGCTTAGACATCTAATCCAACATACAATAATGATAGTCAATCCTCGAATCTCCCTTTAGCTTCTTCTCTTGTTTCGAATCCTCAACCCTAGCCTCTTTCTTCTCAAATCTCTTCTCATCACTAACCTTCCCAGAATAACTTCCCTACACTTCCCCAGTCATCATCTTCACATTAAAAAGCTTCTTGTAAAACTTCTTTAACTTGTTGTTGGAGTAAAAAGCAATAGCTTCATCATCCGAGTTAACAATAAGACCTTCTTCCTCAGAACCTTCCTTCTCGGCAACTTCCTTCTCACTTTCTCTATCAGACACCTTCGACAATGCTAAAGGACCACCCAGATTGATCCTTGACTCTTCAACCATTTCATTCACTTCTACTTCATGAGTTTTTAGTTGGTTGTAAAGACCATTCAAAGTAGAAAAATCAAAGCTATATTGTGTCTTTATCATCAAACTCACATTCCTCCATTCTTTGCGAAGTCCATTACGGAAGTAAGGTTGTATTCCATGTTAGTCCTTGAGATTCCATACCTTGTGCAATTGTAAACGAGCTCGTTCAGACGGTAGTAATACAATTCGATCGTTTCTCTATCTTTTTTCTTGAATTCTCTTAATTCAATCAGACATTGCTTAACCGAACTGATTTTGGTCTTCTCACTACCTTGGTACTTTTCCTTCAATGTATTCCAGATATGTTTTGAGGTTTTACAGGTACGAACATGATTGTACACCATGGGAGGAAGAGCACCACGAAGCTCTCTCATGCATTTCTTCATATTCTTCTCCAATTTTTCAGAAATTTTACCAACACTTTGAGTCGTTGAAGAAGTAACAATGCCTCCAACAAAAGAAGTTGGAACAACATCATTAGTAATGCATTTCCAAAGCTCCTCATCAATACCATTCAAGTAACCCTCCATTTGATCTGCCCTTTTGTAACGTCCTGGAAATTAAGAAGTATAGTTGAAGGGCTAAAGTGTAAATAAGAAGGTCGACTCGGCGAGTCGAATCGCGTTACGGGTCGCATGTTAAGTGACCAACTCAGCGAGTCGCATGGGTGGACTCGGCAAGTTGGTGATGTATGGAGAGAACCCTAATCCCGGGGGTTGTGCCCTATATAAAGAACATATCATGCCTTCTGCAGCCTCCTTACCACCCTTGAGAGCCTGAAAACCCTAGAAATTAAGTGGAACTCCATTGATAGTGAAATTGGAGCTTTGGGAAAGGAAAATCTTGAAAGGGGAACTTGAAGATTAAGGGATTACAGCAAGGGAGTGGTATAGATTCGAGGTCTACTTTAGTGGGAGCTTGCATTGGAGGTAATAGATTTGTTCTTGAGCTTTTGTGCTTTTAGATCTATCAATTGTAGGGTTTCTAGGGCATAAATGAGGTCCATCTCGAGTTTGGTGTAAGATCTGAGATTGTTACCTCAGATCTAGGCTTGTAATTACCCAAGGAGCCATAAAGTCTATGTTCAAGAGATGTAAGTCAAGTTCTTTGGTCCCAAACCTTAGCCCAAGAGTGTTTTATGCCTAGATCTATTTGGATTCACGTAAAGTTTGCCACTTTACGTGATGGAGGGGTTGTAGGGGAGTGGACTAGGGTTTGGAGCCCCTGCATGTCTTGGAAAGCCACTGTATGGATTAAGAACTAGAGGTACTCGGCGAGTTGGATGAAGATGGGTAGGAACTCGACGAGTTGGAAGAACAACTCGGCGAGTATGTTGAATGTTGCCTTGGACTCGGCGAGTCTGTTCTTGGACTCGGCGAGTTTGGTCGTGGAGTCCTAACCTTTTTGGGTTGAGTTGTGAATCGGTGAGTCGAGGGACGACTCGGTGATTTGAGTGGGAAAGGACTCAGAGTTTGTTGGACGCGGCGAGTCTTGGGGCGACTCGGCGAATTGAGTCGTGGATTGGGAGTTCTGAGTATAGGGACTCGACGAGTCAGCGGGTTGACTCGGCAAGTAGAGTTAGTCAGGAAGGTTGACTTTGACTTTGACCAAGGGTTGACCAGTTGACTTCCAGGGGGATTTTTGGTAATTGTGGGCATTTATTTTGAGTTTAGTGATTTGGTGTTGGCTAGTGGTGGAGATCGTGTCAGTGGTCGGAGCAGCCTGGTTGTTCTGTGTTCTGATATGGTATGACATGTTATGTGTATGGTATATGTGGTTGGTATTTTGGGGGTATCTCACTAAACATTCGGGCTTACAGTTGTGGTTTAAATGTTTCAGGTACTTCAGGAGACCGTGGCAAGGCAAAGGCGTGATCGTACCGCTCCTCATGTTTATGTTTTTATGATATGGTTCTGGGAAGACTCTGATAATAATTGTATTGAAAACCTTTTTGTAATAACTTAACGAAGCTGGGTTGTTTTTGAAAAGTTTAAATTGGTTGGAATTTTTGGAGTGTTACACCTTTGGTCGTAAAACTCTAGAATAAGCATAGGAATCTTAGTGGAAGATCGTAGTAGATGAGAATAAGATGTCATTGTAATCATGTTGAAATTCGCCATGGATGTACGGATGAATTTAAGAAAAAACTTGAGTAATTTGAGATCATCGAGATGAATCAAACATGGATGATGAATCGGGTTAATTGTTAGACAAACATTGGCCTTTATGGACTTAGTGGCTATTAGTTAGACACCGACAACGATGGACTTCATGCCTATTCCTTAGGAAAAACCCTTGGGAATGAATATAGAAAGAAACCTACCAACATTAATTTCGGAGAAATCCCTATACACCTTGGGATAACCCCTTAAGGAAGAATAAATAAGAAAACAGGGATGACTAATCGGGTTAATTGTTTGATAATTAAACATAGGAATAAGCATAGGAATCTTAGTGGAAGATCGTAGTAGATGAGAGTAAGATGTCATTGTAATCATGTTGAAATTCACCATGGATGTACGGATGAATTTAAGAAAAAACTTGAGTAATTTGAGATCATCGAGATGAATCAAACAGGGATGATGAATCGGGTTAATTGTTAGACAAACATTGGCCTTTATGGACTTAGTGGCTATTAGTTAGACACCGACAACGATGGACTTCATGCCTATTCCTTAGGAAAAACCCTTGGGAATGAATATAGAAAGAAACCTACCAACATTAATTTCGGAGAAATCCCTATACACCTTGGGATAACCCCTTAAGGAAGAATAAATAAGAAAACACGGATGATTAATCGGGTTAATTCTTTGATAATTAAACATATTAACTATATTATAATGGGTTGAAAACCCTATGTACTCACACTACTAAAAAATGTGTTATAGGACTCGCCAAATAGGACATGGTTTTTGGGAAAACCAAGATATATGATGTAAGAATCGAGATTTATTCAGGATAAAAATTATGACCCGGTTTAGTTTATAGAACCGGTGTATATATTATGCATAAGTAACCCGGTTCCCTGCATAACAACCAGGACTTTTTAGTTGAATTGATATGTGACCCGGCCTCCATAAAACAACCGAGCTCTATTAGGCCAATATTTCACACCCCGCCATTTCATACACCAAAAAATTGAAAAATAGAGCTTATTTTCTGACTCCCGCCATTTCACACTATGAAAACATGGGCATGAGATAAAAACAGAGAACCGGAAACCCTACCACGAAGCACCAACACTATATCCTTTTCTTCTTCCGTCGTCCTCTCCATCAGATACCTCACATTTGTTGTAAGCTAATCGATTTTCTTCTTATCTTCAATTACTATATTGGTTTACATAGTTGGTAGTAGAACAACTATGTTGAACGGTGATCTCTACTATAATTTTAGGGGGAAACAACCACAATTTCAAGATAAAATAAGAACATACATTCTACAAACACACCCTCGTAAGTAATAAAGTAATTGAGGAAAACGTTTGCAGACCTCTTTAGGGTAAGGAGTGTATATGGATTTATAGGGCTTAAGTTTGCAAACTATATAGTTTAATTTCTAATTTTTTTTTAAATTTGAGTACATTTATCTCGAACGTATGCCCCCTCCCTCTTTTTCATTCATCCACGTACCCCACTTTGGTTTTTAATATCTTCTCAAGTTACTTCTAGTTATACAATTTCTCAGTTTTTTTTTTTGTTGATAATTTGTAGCTATAAACCGGTGTCGAGAAATATCAAGAAAATTTTGGTCAAAACGATGCAAGATGGCTACGTGACAATATAGTAAAACCGGTGTTGACATCTGTACTTTCATGTCGAGTATCGACTCTTGACGAGAAGCGGCTTGATAATCTGTATTTTTTTCATCATAACCTGACTGTGCTCTCTCGAAAATGTGACTATGCTCTCTCGAAAATGTGAAAGGAAACTTTATAATTTGCAAGAATCCTTTAGTTTTTTTTTGAATTTTTTTAAAAAACAATGTTTATTTGCCACAATAAGTTAATAGAATTCATTTTTATAAGTTTGCATATTTCTTATACTGAAGCTCATTTCTTGATTCTTTAGATCAGTGTACATATTTTGGTTAACTCAGAGAGCCCTTTTTCTTGTCCTCATCATCAGATGCATATTTCCTTTCATCATTGAATTAGGTACTTTTTTGCCTCTTCTCTCCCGCCCCTCTTTTTTGGTTGATTAATCTTCAAGAACTTTATGTTTCTTTTATGGGAATTGTGGGGAATGACGTTTTATGCTCATTGCTTTCTTTGTTTTCTTATAGTTTCACACATTGTTTTTTTTTTCAGCATGGACAATTTTCAGAATTTATGAAGTATTTCTTTCCATCTATGGGCTGATAATAGTTCTTAATTGGTCTAGTAGGAACAACAACAAAGCTCTCACAATAGTTCCATACATTGTTGTTTAAAAACTAGATCAATTCTAAGTCAACTATGGAAGGTGGTCTGCAGGATGAATGTGAACTTTCTACAAAACAGAGAATATGGAAGTTGCCTTTGATTGAGGACTATATGCAGTCATTTACACATAGAGGCACATGTAAATATCTCTTATTTATCTATTTATTTATTTTCTTTTAAGAGCTAACATATCAACATTGAACATGACAGCTCTTTTTGTTTTCTTCATTCTTACCATTATATTGACTAAGTCCTTCACTATGACAAAGAAATGAGTTATGAAAGCTTTGGTTTGTGATTCCATTTCAAGCATGTTCACATACTTATGTGTTTTTTCTATTACATCATATCATTTAGTTTCACTATGCTCTTATAGTAAATTTTGTTTCATTAGAGATTGTCTTATTAGTTTCTTATAAATTGAAGTGAATATCAAAATGAAAGGTGTATTTATTTTTGTGCTACCTGTGAGTCACTTGACACGAGGGGTGATTATATGTTAAAAATAAACATATTTGCATTTCTTTTCCATAATAATTATATGCTGACAAACTGAGCATGTTGTAGGTTTCATGGTCAGATTTTGATGGAAGCAAACATGGTATGTGAAGAAAAATTAAAAATGTCATAACCACCATTGGAAAAATACACTCTGCAGTGTCGCTTATTGATCATGTTCGTGGCCGTTCAGCCAAAGGAGAACTTAGCATCAAACGGACACATGCTTGTTGGAAACCATGAACAATTTTGTAAAGTGTGTGTATCGTACAAGTCATTGGCTTCTACAACAACTATTGTGCCAAAGAGGTCATGTGATTCTGTGGCAACACATCTACCACTAGTCCAGAAGTTTGATTGATGCCACACTAGCAATTCTTAATATATAGGCCATGTTAGATCTTCTTTTAATAGATGTTGATATATAGGATTACATTGAAGTTAGCCTAATAGCTTCTTTATCTAGTTTAAATGTAAAAAATAACGATGTAACAATTGTAAGTAATTTTAATACAAAAGTATCAAAAGTCAAATAAAAATAACCTGGTTAATTATGTTGAAACTGAGATTTATATTCTAGTTTGTACGCTAAAGGGTATTGTTACATGTGTAGAAACTGGGGTTGACACGTGTAAAAGGACATGCTCTAATGAATAGTATAAGTCTGTTTGCAATATATATATATATATATATATATATATATATATATATATATATATATATATATATATATATATATATATATATATATATATATAATGTTTTACAAACCTTATACAACCCGTTTTTTCAATTGGAACTAGGCTCTATTTTAATTATATGGCCCGATTTTATTTTGTAGAACCGTGGCCTAATCACCTTGTGTGGTCTGGTTTCGTGTATTCTGATATCGTCATATGTCCCTTTTTTGTAAAAACTCGTGTCCTTTTCATACTAATAGGAGTCGGTTTCGAAACAGGTTTTTATTTTCTTTGTCACATAGGACTCATAGGGCATAAGACCCGGTTCAAAACCGGGTTATTTAATTGAATTAACCGGGTCATATGAGTCATTAAGTAGTAGTGTCACCAGGTTTCCTAAGATGACCAACTCAATTAATTTTTATCACAAGAATCGATACGATGATACATTACACTGAGAGATTAAAGGAGGTGTAGATCATTAGTGTAAATTATTGTAAGGTCTGTTTGTGCTTATGTTTGGTATCGGTTATGACATCAAAAGTTTTGACAATATATCAATGTTGAACTTTTCTTCAGAAATGTTTAATATGAATATTATCTCACATTGAAATAATATTGTTGGAACTAAGAACTAATTCTGCAACAAAAGAAATACTATGTTTTAAAATAAGTAGAAATGACTTATATTTAAAATGACCATAAATATGGGGATGTCACATAGAGAAGTTAAAGTTTTTCTTGGACTTGGTTGATGTTCGTAGGAGTTAGGTCCCTTCGAGGGTGGATGATTCTTGGTTTAAGGTGGAGTTTAGTGGAACTCAAGGCAAGGTGGAGATTGTTAAATGTGACTTGCGTATTTGGATTATTCTCATGGAGCATTTGAGTTTGGTGGAGTACTTAGTAATAAATTGAGTACTTGGAGTTCAATAAACCATGTGACAAATGAACATATCATCTAAGAAGGGAACAGATCATCTGACAAAGGAGCGGATCATGTGACAAAGGAACGGATCATGTGACAATGGAACATATCTTCTAAAAGGGGTTATGGAACACTTGGGAAAGGAATGGAACATCTTAGAGCATAGATGGGCCGTCCATGATCTAGATGCGCCATCTAATGCACAAATGCGTCATTTTGGATAAAGGTGTGCCATCCATGATGATGATGCGCCACCATGGAAAGCAAGTGTTCTATTCATTGTCAAGGTGTGCCACTTTGAAGGAGGATGGACTTCTCATGAATCATGATGCTCCATATGTGAAGAAGGTGCGGAAAATCGATTATAATTTAAAGGGTGCTTGAGATTTCATATAAAAACAACTTATTAACTTATTATCTTTTTGAAAAGTCAGTAAATTAAAAAAAAAGTTAAGAGATACATGTTTAGAAAAAACAATTTATTGACATATTTACTTTTCTCACCAGAATAATAAATCCAAACACTTTAAAAAAAATATTTTTTCACCACCATAAGTTAATAAGTTATTTTGAGGTTCAACATGAAACCCCAAACACCCTCTAATCTTAAAATAGATAATACTTAAGGTTAAAATTTATTATGCATAAAAAAAGTACATATATTTTGGCCTATTAGGAAAAAAACACATTTAATATGTTTTTTATTTAATATGTTTTTTATAATCTAACGATCAAAACCTGCTATTATTTGCTGTAACATGAAAATTGAGCCAACTGCAACTAATAACCAGTTCCATTGGTTTAAAAAAAAAATAATAATAATAATTCAAATCACTATTAACTTTTTTGTAAATAAAACCAAAATATAGAGAATTTTATGTAGACTTACCCTTATAAAAATATAATACTAATGATAATTTTATCAAAATATTACAATCTGCAAAAGTTTCTTGAAATTTCTATAAAATATTTAAATATAGTTAATAATGAGTAATATTTTTATTAAAATATTTAATTAAACGGATGATTCTATTTTAAATTAGATTATATGTTTAAAATAACGTGAAATTTGCTGTTTAACGTATTTCGTTTTTAAAATTTCACCTTTGAACTTTTTGCTCACAAAATATGTGGCTGAAATGATCCCCACATGCATAATTTCTTTCCAATGCATGGTCTTTACGTATTTTTGGTAGGACAATGTACAGATCATATTTATAGGCGGATTACTCAATATATTTTAAATTCATAAATAATAAAACAAAAAATTCATTATATAAAGGACCAATGCTTTACAGATTAGGTATATATCGAAATAAATATAACAACAGACTCGATCGATCGGAGCATGACGACCGCCGCACCTTTCTCTGGTCCAGTCGGAAATTCCAGATGGTCACTTGCCGGAATGACTGCTGTCGTCACCGGTGGTACACTCGGGATCGGTTATGCTGTGGTGAATGAACTGGCGGAGTTAGGGGCAGAAGTGCACACCTGTTCTCTTAACGAGTCTGAACTTAACTCACGCTTACAAGAATGGTCCGACAAAGGCTTTAAGGTCACTGGATCCTTCTGCGACTTATCTTCTCGTCCCCAACGGGAGCAGTTTGTGGAAGAAGTCACATCACTTTTCGGTGGCAAGCTCAACATCCTAGTAAGTCGACTAGGTTCTTCCATATCTTACCCGAAGCTCTAGTTGTTTTTTCTTTCAAATGAATCGGAAAACTTATTTCCACATACTTATAATCTCCTGTAGATCAACAATGTTGGGACAAACATATTTAAAACTACGTTAGAGTTTACCGCAGAAGATTATTCCAAGATCATGGCTACCAATTTGGAGTCTTGTTACCATATGTGTCAACTTACACATCCTCTTTTAAAAGCTTCTGGAGCTGGAAACATAGTGTTGATTTCATCTGTTGGAGGTCTTATTCACGTTTCTGGTGGGTCTATTTACAGTGCCACCAAAGGTATGGTTTTTTTGGCTCCATATATATATTAATATGTGATGAAAAACTGGTGGGTTGTAAATTGTAATGTTAGTTTCGCATCCGCAGGTGCTATGAATCAGCTTGCAAAGAATTTAGCATGTGAATGGGCTAAAGACAACATTCGGACTAACAGTGTAGCACCAGGGTTCACTAAAACCCCACTCATTCAGCATGTAATATACAAAGCTTCTTCAATATCTTGGTCTTTTATCTTTATTGTCGTAACTCCCTTGTTTTGTATATGCAGTTTGTTGAAAGCGAGGAGTTTCTGGAAGCTATGGCGTCTAGAATTCCTCTGAAACGCGTTGCAGAACCAAATGAAGTTTCATCTCTTGTAGCGTTCCTTTGTATGCCTGCTTCTTCTTACATCACTGGCCAAACCATTGCTGTTGATGGTGGACTTACGGTCAATGGATTCCCGTGAGTGCAACGTACGTACTTGCAGTACTTTGTGTATTGCTCACGCCATGCTATCAAAATTACGAGTTATTGATGTTTCTTTTGATGTTCTATCTCTCTCTTTTCGTCTGTAAGTTGTTTGTTATATAAGTAAAATGGTTGAAATAATTTGACTCGTGATTTACGTTACAGTCTCTACTATAACTTCCTATTCTTGCCTAAGATCTGTTGATATTGTATTCGTACTAAAGTTTGCACTTGATAACATGCATGTACTTTCAGATTTGTTTGCTCTCCTGTGGAATTTCTTTGTTGTCTAATTCCTTTTGTGTTATTGTTCCGTTTACAAACATGCTTTAAGCGGTTCGTGGAGCTTGAACGAGACATGTTGATTCATTATTTACGGTTCGGCTAAATACAGGTAAAGGGAACTCAAGTTATCTTTCAAGCGCGCGGGGTAAATTGAGAACGATAAACATGCTTCATTCTAATAATCTAAATACATATACGTAAAGTACAACAGAGTTATTTTCTGCTTCTGTTTTAATAAATATTTATTAAATTCATATAAGAATATCATACTTGAAAATTTATGTATCGGTAAACCAAAGGGTTTATAGCCTACGGTATAAGAATTCATATACTGGTGTCCATCATTCAAATATTAAGATTCAATTTTTGTTGAAAACGAGCTGTATAAATTTAGGACTAAGATATTAAGTTTGTGTTAGCAGTAGGAAAAAAAAATAAACACATAAAAAGTGGTGTATTGATAGAGCTCCACTAAAACGGTTTCTAGTTGGTGTTTTGAATAGGTCTAATTTTTTTGGGATCTTGTCATGACCAGTGAAATCTTATACTTTTTTAATCCCAGTCCTTTTTCTGTCTCCATGGTGTCTAGACAAGTCCGTTATCGTGATCTTTGCGTTTTATTTTTTTCTTTTCAAGTTCGGTTACGTTTTTCAATGTATGGTTTCCTTTTTCGGTTCGGACTGATAAAGAGTTCTATTAGATTCAAACTACTCTCTTAAACTTCAATATTTTATTAATTTTATAAGCTTAATTAAGGAAATTCTAATAATTGTAGGCGTTGTCGCTATAATATATGTATTCTTGGCTGGGGATGGTGTTGGGCGTTGTACTTGCTACATTTCAATTTTGACTGTCGGAAGCGAAGCCTTCACCGACTTCTTTAATGTCGTTGTTAGTGTTTGATGACAGTTTTGTCGACCAGCTTTCCACTTCATCTTTCAAGATCTCATTTTCATGTGTTAAGGCTTCTCCAAGATTCACATTGTTGTTCTCTACATAGAGTCATAGTAGTCCAGTAGCATTGCCGATGTTTGCAACTATTTATGTGTTAACATACACCTTCAAGCACTTAATATTCTTCCATCGAACAACATTCCAAAGCTACGCTAGTAATTTGGACCGTTAGTACGTACCTCGCGATTAAGGCTAGAACTATATATTAACCCAAATGTTCATTTTCTTGCCAACAAATTTTAATATCTTATTGTGTAAATTCTCCGAATGATATATTACAACTTTACTCGGTTCCTTTATAAATTTGATTGTTCGTGTAAGTACATTTGAACTATCGAATATTTGATTGTGTCTCATTAAGAACTAGAAAACTTGAGTAGACACGAGGCAAGAGCAAAATTTTAACTCTCTTGAGAGTATATGGAGTGGACGAAATAACGCTCCCAAGGGGTCTAATTTATAGGCCGTAAGATAATTCTAGAAACCTTAATTTAGAATTAAACAATAATATTTCAGATTCAAGATCATTATATAGTATCATTATCATTAAGAGACTTCCAGATACCCTAATTGGGTTCCTCAAAAATTATCCCTATAGGGAAGCATCTGCAAGCCTTCCTTTGTTCAACTTTTGAACAATAACAATCATAGTCCATACACCTTTAATTAAATTAATCGGTCTCATAATCAATTCTGATTAATATCTGATTAATTCCTGAATAATTATTACTATTTCTAATTAATATATTAATCATATAATATACTAATAAATCATTTGTTACAATTTATTAATCATATATAAATTAACAAATCAACCTCTCTCATCAATCACTATATTCAGTTATCGGTTATGAGGCAACCCAAGAATGACTTTGCTTCTAATTAAAGAGTATACCAATTCAGTTATTAGACTAAACACTTTAATCGAAAAGTCTCCCACTTGGACAACTCTGTAACTATAACTATAAGTATAGACCTTGAACTTTAATAACAAAGTGTGCTTTCTAAAGCCACTGCCAAACTCTGATTCAGCTGTTGGGCCGAAGATAAGTGATCAGCTATTCCTTTATCTTCAAGATGTCATATAGACATGAGACATGGATAACAATCAATCTCATTGTCTAAGATTCTATTTCTCGTTTTTCGATTTGTAAAGACTTTATTGGCCTTCAAATTAAACACATCAATTAGTCCTAGCTAGGCCCAACAATCATAATGTCAACATTAAATCACCAAGGAGCCCAATGTTATCGCATTTCCCGTCAGGGAAAAGGAACGAATTACTTTGACTATATAGTCATACAATTTATACATCAAATATCACATAAAATAACACTTTATAACATCCAGTTACGAGATGTGTTTGAGCAAACCAATGAATGACTGATCTATAAACTACGAACTATATATCTCGGTTTTAAGAATATTAGATATTATTGTCTTAGAATTACTCGTGACAAGATCCATGAAATAATCTCTAAGTGTGAGTTTATCCAATACCTAAAATCCCTATTTTCAAAGTATTCATTAATATTGTAGCAATTTAAATTGCAATGTATTAACCTCAATCGACAATCCACAATGAATTCTTGAAAGTTTTAATTCACTACTTACTTTCGAAAATATGAACGACTATGAAAGTTTGAATCATTTAAATTACAAACATGCAATAAAGAAACACAAGAATAAATGATTGAATAAGGCAGTACGATACTCACAATTAATTCTCTATTATTCATTCACCAAATCAATTACATTTGTTTTCTTAAAAGTTTCAAATATATCACCTAACTACTAAAATTAATATTGTCTCTTAAACTTATGCTCCTAGCATGTTGGTATTGTTTTGACTATGCTCAGAGCTTTTATGAAAGGATGTACAACATTATCTTCTGATGATACTCGCTTCACCAAAAGGTGTCCTTCTTCTACTCGATGTTGAATATAATGGTACTTTATGTCAATATTCGTCGATCTACCAATGATCCTTTGGTTCTTTCATCAAAGCAACCACACCTTCATTATCGTATAATAGTCCCATTGGTTCTTGACTTGTTGGAACGACTCCGAGATCCCTGATAAGGTTTTTTAGCCAAGCTGCTTCCTTAGATGCTTCACTCGCCGCAACGTACTCTGACGCACAGGTGGAGTCAACCACTGTGTCTTGCTTGGAACTCTTCCAAGTAATCGCTCCTCCATTTAGTAAGAAGACCCAACCAGACTGTGAACAAAATTTGTCTCGGTCTGATTGAAAATTGGTGTCACTATAAACACTCACTCATAACTTATCACTGCCACTAAGAACTAGGAACTTAGGTTTCGTTCTTCGTTGACACTTAAGAATATTCTTCACTTCAATCCAATAGGCTATGTCAGGATTTCCCTAAATCGACTAATCATGCACAAAGCAAAAGACACATCAAGGCGAATACATGTCATCGCATAGATGATCGATCCTACAATTGAAGCATATGGGACTCAACTCGGGTCAGCTATCTCTTCGTCAGTACTTGGACATTGAGTCTTACTCATTTTCATAGTACTATGAATAGGCAATTCCCCTTTCTTTGAAATCTCCATACTGAAACACTTCATGATTTTATCCAAATATGTACTCTGGCTAAGACCAATAAGACGATTCTTTCTATCCTGATGAATACTTATTCCTAGAATATAGGACATTTCCCCGTAGATCCTTCATAGCGAAAGTTAGAATGTTGTTTCCTATAAGAAGTATGTCATCCACATACAAGACTAGGAAATTTAATATGCTCACACTAGCTTTGACATATACACATGACTCATCTTCATTTCTAGAGAACCCAAACTCTTTTACTTTCCAACGACGAGATTCTGGTTTTAATCCATAAATGGATTTCTCAAGCTTTCATACCCTATCAGCAAACTTGGCATGTACAAAATCCTCTGGCTGACTCATGTAGACGTCCTCAGATAAGTTTCCATTAAGGAAAGTAGTTTTAACATCCATCTGCCAAATTTCATAATCATGAAATGCAACTATAGCAATCATAATCCTAATAGACTTATCTTAGTTATGGGTCAAAAGATCTAATAATAGTCAATCCCATGGGTTTGAGTAAAGCCCTTTGCAACCAGCCTAGTTGTATAGGTGTGTACCTTCCCATGCATGACAATCCTCTTCTCGAAGATCCATTTACACCCAACTGTCTTTTTACCAGGTACATGATCAAAAAAATTCCACACTTGGTTATCATACATGGACTAAATCTCATTGTCTATTGCCTTCTTCCATATAGCAGCCTCAGGGCCTTCCATTGCTTCATTGTAGTTAGCTGGCTCATCCAAATTTACCAGAGTTCTATCACTGATAAACGTATCACCATCTAGCATAATATGGATACCATAGAACGCTGGTGACATGTTAACCCTACTATTACGATGAAGAGGTAATGATTTGTCAATTGGAACTTATTCCTCATGTTGATTGCTAGTGTTATCTGAGGTTCCTTCATTAGGAGACACCTGAACTTCTTCAAGATCAATATCACTCCCACTATCCAATTTCAATATGAGCTCTCTCTCATGAAAGACTCCTCTTCGAGCTATGAAGACCACATTCTCACTAGTTCTGTAGAACAAGTATCCAAAGGACTTTTGTAGGTGGCCAATGAAATAATACTTCTCAGCTCTGGGTTCAAGTTTTCCATGCGTCTCTCATCTTACAAGCTCTTTAGACCCCTAGACCTTGATATGTGCGAGCGAGGGAGCTTTCCCTGTCTACATATCATGAGGTGTTTTTGCAACCTTCTTTGTTGGAACATGATTCACGATATGGGCGGCATCCTGTATTGGAAGAGAAGCTCTAATCACCATGGAACGAACCATATCTAGTAAGTTTCGATTATGCCTCTTAGCCACACCATTAAGTTGTAGTGTCCAGGGAGGATTCAATTGTGAAACGATTCCATATTCATTAAGATAGTCATGGAACTCAATACTCAGATACTCACCACCTCTGTCAGATCTGAGCATCTTTATCTTCCTACCTAATTGATTATTGACTTCATTCTTAAATACTTTTAACTTTTCAAAAATTTCTTATTTATGTTTGATTAAGTAGATATAACCATATCTGCTATAATCATCCGTCAATGCCATGTAATATCGATTAGCATCGTTTCTGGTAGATCTAAATGGGCTACATACATCTATATGGATTAGGTCAAATAATCCTTTACCTCTTTCACATGATCTTGTGAAAGGAGATTTTGTCATCTTGCCCAAGAGACAAGATACACATTCATCACCTGTCCTAAGATCAAATGATTCCAACACACCATCCTTTTAGGGTTGGGCGATGCGTTTCTTGTTTATGTAACCAAGATGACAATGCCACAAACATTCCTTGTCAACATCGTTGGACAAATCAATATGAAACACACTATTTCCTAGATTATCAACACGAGTCACAGTTTCATACACACCGTTACAAAGTAAAGCTTTAAACATAAAACACCATTATCAAAAACAGAAATAGATCCAATATCATTATCAAATGTATATCTAAAACTGTTTATGAACAATTGGAGAAAAGAAATAATGTTTCGCATCATATCTGAGGAATAAGAGCAATTAATCAAAGTAACCCTAACACCATTACCGATCACAAGTTCATAAGCCCTAATCTTGGTAACATGTGAAGATCAACTATTATCCATGATCAGGTTCAGCCTTCCATGCTCCACTTCCTCACTTTCTCTTAGTCCCTGCAAATTTGAACAAATTTGGAAACCACATCCTATGTCAAGGATCCTCGCAATGTGTAGGTGTCTTTGAACTAAGTGTTCACCAAGTGTACTCCATCTCCCACATGGTTTCCTTATTGATATATATTGCTATAGAATCTTATGAGCATTATTTTCTATCCCGAAAATGATCCTGAGGGTAGGCCCCCTAAATTTGATGCTTTA
Organism: Lactuca sativa; assembly: GCF_002870075.4. Lineage (NCBI taxonomy): Eukaryota > Viridiplantae > Streptophyta > Magnoliopsida > Asterales > Asteraceae > Lactuca > Lactuca sativa. The sequence continues at coordinate 90,230,934 of NC_056631.2, forward strand.
AGGACATAAATTAAGGATAACTGGAATGGGTAATCAAGTTAAATGTTTTAATGAAAATATATAATTATGTCACACCCCCAAACCAGAATGGCAGAAACGTTCGGGGGCGGATGACTTCTTGGGTAGTATCATAACAGTGAAGAAAGCAAACACAACCATCATCAATATAATTGAAATAAATTACATCGTAGTATAAGTTTACATGTTTCGAAATCAATTACATTATGATGACAAAATAAGTCATAAAATTAACGCCTTAGCGTCCCGTCCTCAAAAGCTGAGCATTTCATGTTTACTGATCACCTGAGAATACAAGTAGTTTTAAAAAGTGTCAACTTAAAGGTTGGTGAATTCATAAAAGTTTTATTTGAGAAAAACTATTTCCTTGCAAAAGCGACAAATTGTAATTCCAGAAAATCCAATATTTTCTTTATGAAATATGAAATGAAAGCTCCTATGTTATGCAATAATGTACCCTAGAAAGACCCATAGATTTCTTCTATAATCACCCTGTGCATATAAGTTGTATAAAATTTAGGTTAAATAGTACATCAAATATAATGAGTCTACCCTACACCCACAACCAAACAAGGAACATGAAATAAGGCGGACCCACCAATTCTAAGTCGATTATGACCCCATTTTATATAACTCTAACATGTGCACTTAGCAATTATAGTTGGAAACTAACCATTCAAATGAAACATAGTTTTAATATCATAAAAACCATTTTGTGAAAACCCGGTACTTTGTATTTGTACCCCTTTTGTGAAAACCCGGTACTATATGGCCGTACCTCGCTTAATGTATAACCTGGTACCGTATGGTTGTACCTCGCTTAATGCATAACCTGGTACCGTATGACCGTACCTCGCTTAATGTATAACCTGGTACCGTATGGCCGTACCTCGCTTAATGCATAACCCGGTACTTTGTATTCGTAACCCATTTATATGTAATGAAAACCTCTTGTAATGAGCTCAAAATGTAAATGTAACATAAACTATACCTATTATAGTTAATCAATATGTTTGTAATGTATATGCAACCTAACTATATCTATTATAGTCTAGCATACTTATTTGTGGTGCATAATAGACTTACTTATACTTATCATAACTAAGTATAACTATTTGTATTGGTAGTAACCCCTTGTATAAGATTCCTACTTTCGAGCTAAGGTAAATACTATGTAATACCAACCACATGTATTCAATTAGTACTTTACTTGTCATAGTTTACCGAATGTTTGTATGTGATGGACGTAAACTTTGTTTATGGCAATTTATTATTTCACCACACTTAATATAGTAAAAATCCATTTATTTTCTGATGAACGTTAATATACCAAGACAAAATGACATATAATGTAATAACATATAATCACGTAACGATACACACCTTGCTCAACAAGTTACAAGGTGTAAATGAAATTGATAGTATTTTCTAAATATAACATTTCTATTCCTGTTTTTAGAAAATTTATAGAAAAATCATCAAAGGTTGAAATTAGAATCCGTAAATTCTGAGAGTTTTGAAATTGAGTCTAGTTTGTTTATAAATTTTCCCATGATTTTTAGTGATCTCCAAAATGTGTGAAAAAGTCCATAATCACAGACTGGTCCGGATTGGTTCTTGAAATGATAGACAGTTTTGTGCAAATCACTATAAATCGTAGCAAAATCGTATGGAGATGTGCAAGTAGTCATCTTAAAGCGAAGAACTGGAACTAATTACATCTAGTACAGTTTTAAAAGCTAAAATGTTTAAGTTGATCAAAACAGTCCGTGAATGGAGCCCAACTTTTCTGATAAAAGCTGTTAGAAGAATTTAGTTGTGTTCTTGGTGTTTTGACTTGTATTTTCCTCCTTAAAACTTAAGAAATCATGAAAATATAGGGGTATTAACTCACCTTGTGTGATTTCAATGGATGAATGTTAGGGGAAAGAAGTGTTCAACTTAAGAACACTTGGAGGATTGCTTGAAGATTCGAGTATCTAACACAGATATGATGGAGTTTGTGTAAGGAATCCATGATTTGAGTAAAAGGAAGTGTAATAATCATAAGGAGGATAATGATACTTACCAAATGTAGAAGGAAAGATTGAAAAATGCCTTGGAAATCTCGAAATTGTGAGGGAGAATTTGAGAGAAAATAGGTGTTTGATCTTTGGTGGAAATGAGTGAAAATGAGTGAAGTAAAGACAGATAAGAGTTTTCAGCCTTTGACCAAGAGTGTGGCTGGTCAAATGGTGGGGAAAGTACTCTTGAATGACCAGGTATGGTGGAAGGATAATGGCTGATCATGGAGTGGGTATGAGGGTGGTTGCTTGTGTCATACAATAAGGCAAAGTCAACACTCCACCACAAGATCTTACTTAATAGATTTTATTTTTAAATAAGGATTTCCTTAAAAATATGCTGAGTTTATGAATATTTGGAACCTTATATGTCAAAATATAAGTTCGGGTGAAAACCCCACGATAAAATAATTAAAAATGGGCTTAAAACGGAGTCGAGGTCGAAAACCGAGAAATATGGTGGAGAATCCGAAGTCTGGCGAGGCTTCGGCCTCAACAGCCTAGAACCGGAGTGGCTTGGTCGCAAGACTGCGGTCTAAGGAAAAGAGGGCAGCGGTCCGAAGGCGAGGCTCGGATGTGGGGCTTGGTTCCGGGTTTAGTGGCTGTGGCTAGATGGCTGCGGCTCGGAGGCTTCGGCTCGGTGGTTGCGGCTGAATCTGTGGCTACTCAAGGGGGCCTCGGTCTCGGATCTTTTGGCCTCGGGTCAAGGAGGACTTGGCCCCTATAGAGAGGCTTCGGCCCTAAGGGGCTATTTTCGAAGATATCTCCCCTTTTTGAGTGGTTTTTCACCAAGCCAAGTATCGGGATGCCCCAAATGATTATAAAACTCAAAAGAGGTTTTTCAGAGAGATTTGGGAGAGATTCCACATTCTTGGAGAGATTTGGGAGAGATTTGAAATAGGGAGAGATAGAGTGAAAGAGATTCAGAGAGGTTCCGTTTATGACCTTTTTGAGTGTCTGGCTTCACAACGCAAGGTCCGTAAACCCCGTTAAGCCGTGTTTCAGCGTCCTACACACTCTCGATGAGTGTGCAATAGTGTTTTACCGCTCTGGATAAATGTTTAGCACTATCAAGGCTAGGGAAAATTAAACACACGTATTCTCCAAATGATATTTACCCATTAAAATAGCGAGTTGTACAGTAATTACATAACGTAAACCCTAATATACAAGGGTTAATTGAGTCGACCGGTTTGACTCGTTGACTTTGTTTGACTTTGAATTGACTTGAAGTTGACTATTGTCACAAATTAAAAGAATATTATTATTATGGGTTGAAAACCCTATGTACTCACTAGTCTACAAAGCATAACCCACTCAATTTCTTGTATCACAGGTAGTGACATGAGAGTACATGTGTGATGATTGATGAAAGATTTATGGATTATAGGATAGTATAATAACAAATGTTTATAGGGCCTATATTATTTCCGGTTATGCTTACGTACAATATTTACGATGAAATCCCATGATTTTTAATATAAATAAAGTACATTTGTTTGGAAATGTTTTGATAACATCATTATCTTGTTTTAGGGAATAAATTCAACTACATTATTCTTTAAAAAGGATACTATGATTTTAAACAAGATTAAATAAATCAGTATTTTCTGGCAGTGAAATTTGGGATGTCATGGTTGGTATTAGAGCATTAGTTTAAGAGAATTAGGAATTTGAAGGATTTCTAGACTTAACCTTAGAATGTTAAGTGATAATTGTGAGATGAATGTCTACTATACATAGGTAGTATGCACGAATAGACATGAGCACTGGTTTATTTTATGTAAAATGCCTAAATTTATTTTATGTGCTAAATGAGTTATGTTATAGCTATAAGATTCCTTATACCCTTTAGGATGGTATTATTTGATCAGATATATGGTCAATTGCCAACTGGATCTAAAAATTTTGTGTGTTCAGGTTTCTAACTATTTATTCACGATATTAGAATTAACATGTAATTTTTTTGGAGTGATAAGGAGATTTATACATCTATCATAAATAGGGATTTCCTTACCTCAATTCTTGTCATTGTACATTAAACTTCTAATTGGTGTATAGAAATTCATGGTGAGAATAAACAGCGGTTAAGGAAACAATAATAGAAACCAACAGCCTGAGCCATGAGTGATTGAGCGTGCAACCACCGAAGAAGTGTCGGTAGTTGAACCTGTCACTATGGGAACACTTAAGGCTCAATTAGCCAATCAAAGAGAAGAAATGAGGCAGCTAATACATGATAACAGTAGAGAGCCTATGATGCCTATTGAGCAACTTGAGTTTAATATAGAACAATCTAAGGAAGGAAATTATAGCAGGACTATTAGTCATGCAGAACCTCAAGTGGTTAGAAGAGATAACCTTGAGAGAAGGAATGAAGGAAATGATGGACGTAAGTATAAGTATAAAGACTTCATGGGTTCCAAGCCAACAAGTCTTTCTGGAAGTCCAAAGCTAGTAGACATTATGGACTAGATCTCCAAGATAGATTTGGCATTTTAGAGCTGCAACTGTAGCAACAAGTAAAAAACTGTTCTTGCAATCAGACAACTTAAAACCAGGGTTTTAAGTTGGTGGAAGTTGTTGGAAGATACAATGTTGTAGGGAAAAGCCTTGAGGATGTCTAGGGAAGTATTCCTGGAGCAGTTGAAGATGCAGTACTATTCGGAGTTGGATCTGATAGACCTAAAAAACAAGTTTCAAAACCTGAAGAAGCGGAACATGAGCATTGATGAGTATGCCACCGTATTCAGCTAGAAGATGAAAATATTCCTCTAATCGATTCCTACTGAACTATCTAAGATAGAGAGGTTTTCTAACGTATACCAGCAGACTTTGATCCAACGATACGAATGGAAACTACTTTGAAGGAAACCATTAGAGCAGCCAAGAATGAGGATACCCAACTTTGGGAGAACAGTTTGGGGAGAACGAAGGTGGAAGAGAAAAGGAAGTTTTATGGATCTTCAAGGTCCAACAAGAAGAGTTGTCACACCCCCAAACTAGAATGACGGAAACGTCTGAGGGTGGATGACTTCATAAATAGTATCACAACAAATTGAATAATAGTGATCAAAGCAATACAACCATCATAATTATAATTTGCAAAATTACATTGTATCCAAATATTGTTTGTTTCAATACCAATTACATTAGACAAAAGTAAATCGTATGACGATGTAGCGTCTTGTCTTCAAAATCGTGTGGTTATCTGCTTAATGATTCCCTTACAATACAAGAAGGTTTTGAAAAAGGGACAACAATTAAGTTCATGAGTTCATAAGAGTTTTGTATGAGTAAAGTCTATAACTTTTTCCTTGTAAAATGATAGTGTATGTTAGACAATTGTCACCCCAAACGTACCGGTCTAACTGTAGCTAACAAATTAGGTATGTGATTTTCAGTCTCGTATAAATCTATACACAAGTCTCACACTCTCTTACTGAGATTCTAGTTGTAATTTAGGACTTTAGTGTGTTCTCTGAAGCAAAGCCCACTATTGGCCCAATTTACTAAATTAGGCCCACCTCACCAAATGGGTCTAGACCCATGGTCCAATAAGACTAATGGGTCCGCAATACTCTATCCATAATGCCCAGTCACAGCCCAAAATCCAGCAGCCCAATAACAGCCCAAACCCTAAGGCCCAATAATGAAAAACCCAACATAGGGAGTACGCTGGGCGTACCCTCCTTGGTACGCGGGGCGTACACTCTGACTCGCAACTGGGGATCGGGGCACTGACCCGCTACGCGGGGCGTACTCCTAAGTTACGCAAGGCGTGACTTCGCTGCTCATTCAGTCCACATAACTTCTTAATGGCTTAAGCTCTTAAGCCCAAACTTCAGATCCTTAGGCCAAATATGCCTAAGATTCATAAATTCTCAAACTTTATCACTTGGGACGTCCATAAAGCTATTAATCCAAGGTCTTAATCCATTAAGACCTACATATCTCACACATGGAACAACCACAGCCCTTGGGACCTCATTTTTCTCACTCAAGACCTCTCCAAAGGTCTGAAAGGACAGATAATCTCGACCAACTCAAAACATGCATCAAGATGAGGACTTTTGGGACAAGAAGGATGTCAAAACTTCACAACACTTAGATCTATGCAATATAAACGACAAGCAAGAAGCTTTATACCTCAGATAGGCTCCAAAGGATGATATATTTCCAGATCTATAAGCTCCAGCCACTCAACTCCTTCTTTGACAACTTTCTCTTTCTTCTTCTAGCCTCTCCTTTACCAAAATAAGCTTTCCAAGGCCAAACACACCCAACAATGGAGGTGGAACGGCTATCTAGGGTTTCTGAGGTTAAGAGAGAGCATATGGAGGCTAGGGTATGAACCAACATGTTCCTTATATAGTGGCTGACCCTAACTTTAGGTTTTTAGAACTCTGAGAGTACGTTGGGCGTACTCAACCTTGCACCCGCGTCACTTACTCAATTACGCTAGGCGTAATCCCAGCTTACGCTGGGCGTACTCGGCGTGTCCCCAAATTTCATATTTGGCCCTCTTTTTCCACTCTTCCCACAAGATGACCAAAATACCATTCCTCTTAAATCCCGGGGACTCATAATTAAGTACTCTTCGGAATGGGGCATTACACATAACCTAGTTATGACCATTTTTGTTAGAAAACCCACTTTTAGATAAAATAATAGATTTTAAAGATTTCTTTTTGTAAAACTAAATCTTTGATGTTTTTAACTAGTTTTAAGATATATGACCCAAATAACATATTTTAGTTTATATGCCTACAAAATGGTGTAATTAAAACGGTTTTTGCTAGAAAAGCCATATTTTGTTCATTAAAACTCTAATCTTTATAGTTTTGTGATTATACTTTTTCTTAAGAGACATATAACATGTTTATACTTGTTCTTCTTAGTTTTGCATTTCAGACCAACATACCACTTATAAGTTATCAAGTAATTATTAAATACCACATATAATGCAAATAATACTTCATACACAACATAGAGATGATGCATAGATAACAACTTCAGTTGTTATATAAAGTTTACTTGTATTCCCCCCCTAAAACATGAAAATCTCGAAAATAAGGTGTATAAACTTACCTTGAGTGTGTTTGTGGTTGGAAAAAGAGATGGAAATGAAGATCCTCAAGCTTAGAACACTTGAAGATAGTTGAAGAACAATTGGAGATTTGGAAACGCTCTGGATAATAACACATGATAATGTGTGTAAATAGATTGAAACTAGTATATTAGTATGTAGAAACACTAGATTATGGGGGAAATACTTACCAAGAACTTAAGAACCAACTTGGAGGGATTAATCTATGGAGGATTGAAGCTTTTTCATGAGAGAGTGAGATGAAAATGAAGATGATGATGTTGGTGAGGGCCTCTCTGCTAAATTTAAAGAGGGAGGGAGGGGTTGGGGTGGGGTGGCATGCATGAATGTGTATTGGTCAAAAGTTTGTTGGAAAAGATGAGACAATACTTGTCAAATTATGGGCAAAGTCAACTCTTGTATTTATTAATTTTTATTATTCTTATTCTTATTATTTTATTTTTATAAAATGTTGCCATTTTTTTATAAAAAGAGATGGCATTTTATAAAAAAGTAGTAAAATAATGCCTAATTACGAAAATTTGAATCGTAAGAATTTCAAATTATTATAAACCTTAATATCATCAAAAATATTTGCACATGGTTTTATGAATATTATTTATACCAAAATAATACATACTTGAATTATCGAATTTCGCATTGTTAACCCTATGTAGGATTTTTATTCAATAATTGATGAAAAGCGTCGTACTTTGTATTAATATTTATAAGTTGTACATTAGGAACGTTAGGAACATAGCGCTTATCCTAAAATCCTATTACTAGTCGAGTTGACTTGGTTGACTTGTTGACTTTGGTTGACCCATAATTGACAGTTGTTACATCATCCCCCCGTTAGAAGAAATTTCATCCCAAAATTTGCACCTTGATAAGGTTCTCAGATGTTAGGGAAAAGGTGTGGATATTTCTGTTTCATTTGGTCCGCCAGTTCCCAAGTGAATTTAGGTCATCGCTTGGCGTTCCAACGGACCTTCACTATAGGTATGCTGCTTTGTTTCGTTCTTTTAACCTTCTTGTCCGTGATCTCCACAAGTTCCTCGACGAAGTCTAGACTCTCATTTACTTCAATTTCATCATGTGGAATAACGAGATTCTCATCCGACATGTACTTCTTCAAGTGGGACACATGGAAGGTGGCGTGTACGATACTGAGTTCCTATGGTAGTCTAAGTTGTAAGTTACCGGGCCGATCCTGGCAAGGATTTCGAATAGACCGATATACCTTGGATTTAGTTTCCCACATTTTCCAAAACGTCTCTTTCCCTTCCAGGGTAAGACCTTTTACAACACGTGATCACCAATCTGGAATTCCAAGGGTTTGCGTCGTTTATCCTAATAACTCTTTTGTCGATCCTAAGATGCCTTTACTCGCTCATAGATCTGAACGGTCTTCTATGTCATCTTCTATATGATCTCAGTGCTGGTGTTGTTTTATTGGTCTTTTGACCCCTTAGCCAGTTGAGAGTCTCCAACATCAGTCCAACATAATGGTGATTTGCACTTATGTCCGTATAGTGCCTCAAACGGAGGGCTTTGATGTCAATGCAATAGTTACTATTACAAGAGGACTCAATCAGTGGTAGGTGAGCATCCTATGCTTTGCCAAGTTCCATCACACATCTATGGAGCATATCTTCCAATGTTTGAATGTTTCACTCACTCTGACAGTCTGTTTAGGGATGGTAAGTTATACTCATTTCGAGTTAGGTTCCCAAAGACTTGAAGAATACGAGGCCAATCGACTATCCTATCCTAGACAGTAGACAGTGGCACACTATGTAATCTCACAATCTCCTTGAGATACATTCTTGTTATCTTTTCGATCTTATATGTCGCTTTGATCGGTAGGAAGTGTGTGGATTTGGTTAGTTTGTCTACGATCACCCAAATGGTATCGTATCCACTCGTAGTCTTGGGCAATTTTGTCTTGATGTTCGTGGTAATCCACTTCCACTTGCATTCAGGTTTTTTTGGTTTTTGTAGTAGTCCAGGGGGCTTCTAGTATTCTACTTTGACCCTAGCAGATGTTAGGAACTTACCTACGTAAGCAACAATCTCTTCTTTCATGTTTGGCCACCAATACACCCCATTCGAGTCGTGGTATATCCTGTATTCCTTAGGGTGAATAGAGTATTTTGTCTTGTGTGCCTCGTTCATGATCAAATCCCTAAGATCACTGAACTTTGGCGTCCAGATTCGATTCATGAAATACAGTATTCTATCATCTCTAAGCTCAAAGTTTTTATCCATTCCCCGCAGTACTTCCTCCTTTTTTGACTACATGCCATAGGAAGTCTACCTTCCATAACCAGTACTCGCACTTCGAGAACTTTGCATAAAATTTCTCTTTTCGTAGTAATTCTAGTTTTGAAAGAAAGTGTTGCCTATGCTCCTCCTCACTTCGTGAGAACATCAATATATTATCAATGAATACGAACCCAAATTTGTCTAGGTACGGTCTGCATATGCGTTTTTCGAGGCCTATGAATATTGTTGGAGAATTGGTCAATCCGAATGGCATAACTTACAAACTTGTAGTGGCCATATCGGGTTCTAATAGTTATTATAGGGACATCTTCATCCTAAACTCTAAGTTGATGGTACTCAGATCGAAAATCAATCTTTGAGAGGAAATCGCATCGTTGTAATTGGTCAAACAGATCATCAATCCTGGGAAGTGAGTATCGGTTCTTGATGGTCGGCTTGTTAAATTCTTGATATTCAATACACATCCTTAAGGATTCATCTTACTTCTTGGTTTAGTGAATCCCTTGTCTAATAATTCATGTAGTTGGCTAGATAATTCTTGCATTTCCGCCGGGGCCAGTTTGTATGGAGTCTTTGCTACGAGGGTTGCTTTTGTGATTAATTCGATTCTGAACTCGACTTTTCATATACGTGGTAACCCTCGGGAGGTCTTTTGCAAACACTTCAGAAAAATCATAGACCTTTTGTATGTCCAAGATTTCCTTCACCTCTTTCTTTTAGTCGACTATGTGTGTTAGAAATGCATAATAGTTTTTATGCAAGTGCTCCTACGTCTTGACCCGCAAGATAATTCGGAGCCCTTGCAGTTACAGCAGTAGGCTTCTATATTTCTACCTTTTCTCCAATGGCTAAGACTCTACCTTGATCACCTCTACCTGAACACTTTTCCTTAGGAAAATCCCTCTTGTAATGTCCAGTTTGCCATATCCATAACATGCACGGGTCACCCATAAGTTGGAGGTCTGATTGTCACCTTGGGTCAGGGTCTTATAAAATTTGGTTGCATGCCCCCTTTTGTTTACCGTTGAATTATTACATCTCCCTACATGCGCTAAAGTGATGATTAGGGCACTTGTCACCTTTTGGGAGATTTCCGACGTATTGTTTTGGTTGGTTGATGGCTGCAGGGGTGGTAGTGGCGAGGACTGCCGCAGTTACCTGCTTCTTCTGGCTCCTTGTTGGGGTTTCTCTTTCCTTTTTATTCCTTAATTCCCTCTTGTTGTTTATCTTCTTTGGGAAGATCGACTTTCTGAACCATTGTTTTCCTGGCGGATGCCTCGGTCAGTCATCTGATGAGCAATACGCTTTGCACTGTCAAGAGTGGTTGGTCGAGAAGAAATGACCATCCCTTGGATTTTTTGGGTAAGACCCCAGATGTATCTCTCTATCCTTTTGTACTTAGGAGTAACCATTCCTAGGAACAAGACAACCAGATCATTGAAACGGTTGATGTAAGCCGTATATCTCGGAATTCTTCCTGGTGAGATTCCAGACTTATTGTTCTAAGTCTTGCATCTCGCTACTTGGAAGTCACTGTGCGAGTTGTGGTTATTGTGTCCTGATCCTTAATGCCTTTTGGTATTAAAATTTGCTACGAAAGTTGCTACCCTTTGTGTGATCATTTCTTAGACTGCAACCGCGCCCATTGATGTGGTTATTCGAGTTCATGTTGGGGGGTGTTTATATTGGGGTTGGTCCTAAACGGAGTCTTGCGCTTCGCCTGGGTGGCATGAATCTCTTCCAAGTATTAAGGTTTGAAACAACTTGCAAGAAACTAAAGTCGTTACTAGTCGTATGCCATAACTATGTTGTGTTATTATTTTCGTGTGATTCCTAATGTCTTTTCCAACATTGTCAGAGATGTACTTAGGTTAGTAAGTGGTAGTAGTAGTAAGTATCTTATATGCAATGCACATTCTTCACATATTCAATAAGATAGGAATATTCCTTTGACTTGATTTTCAATCTTCTTGTAAGGAATACATAGATTTGGTTTCACTACTACTAGACGTAGGGAAATACAATAAGCCTAACACAAGATGTGATTAGTGTAATCAATAACTCACTAGGCTATACTAGTCTATCATATACCAAAATGGCGCACAAGTTGCCGTGCCATCTCATACATCTCGCGAGTATCCTCCTCTGCTCTCTGTTCTTCTGTGACTACCCTAGCTTCACCTACAAGGATTTGTTGTCTCATGACGGTCATCTCCTCTTCTAAGGAGTGTAGGCGGTCTGTAATGTTCTCCTACTCCGCTTATAGGGTTCAGCATGGCATCCGTGAAATACCCGTAAAACTCATATAATTTTAAAACTTTTTCAAGCATCCAAAAGCCATTACTTATTACAAAATGTTTCAAAATAGTTTCATATCAGAGTATCACAGAAATCAAAACCATAAAATGTGAGGAGGTGCACAATCAAGCCTTCACCATCCCGTGATCATCCACAGTACTTGAAACAAAATCCAAAATTGTAAACCCGAAGCTTAGTGAGTTCCCCCAAAATACCAACACCATACAAACGAGAACAATATAATAATAAAAAACATGAATATAGAGTCTTTAGTATGACTGGATCGCCTTCTCTGGGCCTTCTGTTTATCTGGCCCACTCTCAGAACCTTCAACATGTCTACTCTGCCCTCCCGGGCCTTCAGTCTGTTTGGACCATTCTTTGGGCCTTCGGATAGACTGGTACTTCCCATTAGGTTAGCAGTCTATCCGGACCACCCTGGGTTAGTTGGTCTATAGCACGAAGCTGGACCACCTCAACCCAGCCAAAATCATAAAATCAACACTTAAATATCATATGCTAGCTAGCATACACAAACGGTGATACATATCTATAGATCTCTAATCATAGCATCATCCTATATACCAAGATACCGACCTAACAGGTCACTAACATAGCATCATCCTATATACCTGGATACAGATCTAGCAGATCACTAAGCATATCATCATGCGATAACCAGGGTAACAATCCAAAAAGGGCCGACATTGGTGGCTTCGACCCTGTTAGTATAGTGAGGAAAACTCACCTCGCAAGTAGCACTGAATGATAATGTCAAACTCCCAAACACAAATCTAGCTCAAACACATACAACCATTACAGGACCAATTCTATCAAAACCCAAATTACCTAAATACCCTCAGAAGTCAAACTTGGCCAACCCTTGGTTAAAGTCAACGTCAACGGTCATGGTCAACAGTCCCTGTCGACCCAACTCGTCGAGTGCATCTTACTGAATCATCGAGTTCCTTCAGAACTCAGAAACTATGAAAACCTGAGTAAACTCGCCAAGTTGCCAAATAACTCGTCGAGTCCATGTAGTCACCAAAAGATCGGGAAAATCTTAACGAACCCGTCGAGTTATCTCACCAACTCGTCGAGTTCAATCAAAATCCAGAAAGGGGGAGAACCCTTATCCAACTAGTTGAGTTGGCTAAGCAACTCATCGAGTTCTTTCAGCCCTTTTCTCATTTAGACGCTTTTATGCAAAACCAAGGCTCCAAGTTGTAGATATAGTCTTCTAAGGATGAGATATTACATAAAGATACAAACTTCACGTCCATGCATGGCATTAAGGGGGCTAACTTGTTAAAACAAGGCTTAACAAGGGGTTTAAGGCATGGAAGTTGGCCAAATCTTGACAAAGCTTAAGTCTTTAGGCCTAAGGAGGCCTATAGAAGTCTAGATCTAAAGCCATGTTCTCATGACAACCCCAAATGCAAGAATGACTCAAAGATGTACTTAAAAGGACCACTTTCTTTCATCAGAGGAGGTGTAAATAATGAAAGGTCAAGGTAGTAGCTTTATACCTCAAGATGGCTGCTACCACAATGCAAAACCCGGATCTACAGCCCCTTCCTTCAGTTATGCACTCACCACTTCAAGCTTCTTCAAGAAATGCACCAAACACACACTCTTTAGCCTTACACACTCCCCAAATGGAAGGTTAGCTCGGTTAGGGTTTCTTTATGCAAGATAAGGTGGCAAGGGAGGTTGGTGAGAGGACTTAAGGTCCTTTAAATAGGGTGCAAACCCTAAAAATTAGGGCTTTCATTCAAAACCTCAACTCAACAAGTTGGGGTCCTCTAAATCATCGAGTAGGTTCCATAATCCACGTGGCCATATGATTTTCTACACGATGAGTTGTGGACTCCTAACTTGTCGAGTAGGCTTTCTTAAGTGCATAATCGCTAAAATCTCATACCAGGGAATCGGGATGTTACAATCAGTATGCTGTTCTTCTTCCTCGTGGATGCGTTGAATTCGCATCATCACGTTCCAGGCTTCGTCACCGATTTCCATTACCTCGTGATGGAGAACATGAACCCGAGTGTCCAAATGGCTACTTGTGGTACAATCAGAGGTGGTGCTTGATATGTGGGGGTGCTGGGGCCCAAAGCATAGTGTAGTGGGTGCATGCCGAATGTGGATCGTCGGCCCTCTTCTCTAAGTCTATGCATGTAGTTGGTTGCCCATTGTGGGGACACATCTTGGACAGAGGTAGATATCAACAACAAAGTTTGCCTTTGAATGGGCAATATCCTCTTACGAGGAATGTTCATTGAAATAGGACCCCCATTAGGGTATCTATATACCTAGAAGAAGGGAGGTGAAAGGGTCTTTATGCCTTCTCCTGATAGGGTAATGTTCATTAATGATCACCCCAATGACCACCTCCTCATCTAATCCCTCCTCAGAATCCTCCTCCTCGTAATCCATTTCTTGGTAATCTTTAGGATCCTCTTCTGGATATTAGAGAGTGAAGCCGGTGCCCTATTTGAGACGGCGGTCAGGACACCGTGAGGGAAAGAGAGTGTGTTCGAGTTTCGTTTGGGTATGCCTTGTGGGACCTGGTCTGGTTGGGGCCAGGTGGCGCGTTGTGGGAGTATCCTTGGAGTTGAGCTGCTATAGGCTTCGAGGGCGAAGCCTAATATAAGTGGGGGAGAATTGTAACATCCCGAAATAGAGAGAGTAGAGTTGAAGGGCCAAAAGTGTTAATTGGGAAAGAGTGACTCGGCGAGTCCATGGATGGACTCGGCGAGTAGAGTCGCGGCTTGACCGCGTGTTAAGTAGCCGACTCGGCGAGTCGATGAGATGGACTCGGCGAGTAGGCGCTGGGTGGAGAAAACCCTAATTCTCGGGGTTGAGCCCTATATAAGGAACATTATGTTCCTTCCCCAGCCTCTTTACTTCCCTCTTGAGTGCTAGAAACCCTAAATCGCAGAGGAGCTCCATTGTTGAGTGGATTGAAGCTTGGAGAAGTAATCTTTGAAGGAATTTGTGGGAATTGAAGGCTTGGGGCAAGGGGGCTTTGCTTGGAATCAACTTCATTGCAGTTGGGGGCCTCCATTGGAGGTAATATCTCGTTCTTGGACTGATTGTATGTTGTTTCTTCATTTTGGGGTTGTGGGATCATGTTTAAGGGTGTAAATGGATGTCTAGAGGGTAGATCTGAGGTTGCTACCTCAGATCTGGAAGGGAGGAGAATCAGAGAGCATGAAAGTCCCTGTTTTGGAGTGTTTAGTGAAGCTTGCAAGTCCCAAACCCTAGTTATGAGTGAATATGGCCTAGATCTCTATGGATTCACGTAAAGATTGCCACTTTACATGATAGATGAGTTGTAGGAGGTTGGATCTATGTTTTGGATCATTTGCATGGCCTGGAATGCTTCTGAATGGATTCAGATTGGTGGTACTCGGCGAGTCACATGGGTGAACTCGACGAGTTACTTGAAGATGAGCTGGGACTCGACGAGTTTGAAGAACAACTCGGCGAGTCGGATGAAGATAGCCTTGAACTCGGCGAGTTGTATGAACAACTCGGCGAGTAGGTTGATGATAGCCTTGGACTCGGCGAGTCTGTTCTTGGACTCGGCGAGTCTTGTCGAAGAGTTCCGATATTCTCTGGTTGAGTCGAGAATCGGTGAGTCAAGGGATGACTCGGTGAGTTGTGTGCGAGTGGTCTCTGAGTTGTTGGACTCGGCGAGTCTCGGGGTGACTCGGCGAGTTAGGTCGCGGATGGAGTGAAGTCTGAGTACGGGAACTCGGCGAGCCATAGGGTTGACTCGGCGAGTAGGGCCAGTCAGGAGTTGACTTTGACCTTGTCTTTGCTCAAGGGTTGACCAATGGTATCCAGGGGCATTTTGGTAATTATTGTGTGTTGTTTTAAGTTCAGCGCATTGGTGGTTGACCAGTGGTGGAGATCGTATCAGTGATCGGAGTAGCTTGGATTATCTGTTCAGTCGGCAGCTTCGAGGTGAGTTATCCTCACTATATCAACGGGGTCTAAGGCACCAAGGCCGACCCTTATCGGATTGAGATCCGGGTAGTTGTTTTTATGTTCTGCTTTATCATGTTTGCATCATGTGAGTTAGGATGGTATATGCTAGAGACCTGATTGAGATCGGTATCCAGAGAGATAGGGGGATGCTATGTTAGTGACCTGTTAGGTCGGTATCCTGGTTAGGATAGTGGTATGTTATTTGATATGTTGATCTGCTTGTTATCTGTGAATTGTTAGATGATTGTATGTATATGTGCACATGGATGTTTGGACTGGAGTTGGGTTGAGGCGGGTCCTGCTGTGTGCAGTAGGCCAAGATACCCAGGGCGGACCGGTTGTCCCGTAGGCCCAGCGAGCGGTCCGGATAGGCTGTAGGTCCCGGTAGGGGCGGACCAGACGTGTCGAAGGCTCGGAGAGTGGACCAGACAGACTGAAGGCCCGATGCGGGCGGACCAGTCATACTGTAGACTCAGAGAGTGGACCATGTGGATTGAAGGCCCGGGAACGAGCGGACCAATCACACTGCAGACTCGATGGATGTGGATGGACTCATAGGGTGGACCATGTGGACTGTTGGCCGGTGCGGCGGACCAGTCACACAGTAGACCCGGAGAGCTTGGCTGTTCTATGATCGGATATGTTATGGCACGTTATGCGTGTATGATATTTGTGGTTGGTATTTTGGGGGTGTCTCACTAAGCTTTCGGGCTTACAGTTGTGGTTTCATGTTTTTCAGGTTCTTCAGGAGATCGTGGCAAGGCGAAGGTGTGATCGTACCGCTCCTCATAATTTTGTGGTGTTATGATTCTGGGAATACGATAAATATTTGTATTGAAAACCTTTTTGTAAAGAATTATTGGAATTGAGATGTTTTTGGAAAATTTAAAATTGGTTGTGTTTTTCGGTCGTTACAAGTTGGATTTGTATATCATACATGGTTTAATACACTTAGTTCACTATAAACAATGCTCTGATAACAATCTTTCACACCCCAAAACTAGAATGGAGGAAACATCTGAGGGTGGATGACTTCATGAACATTATCACAACAAATTGAATAACTGTGATCAAAGCAACACAACCATCATAAATATAATTGGGAAAATTACATTGTATCCAAATATTGTTTGTTTAAAAACCAATTACACAAGGACAAAAGTAAATATTGTGATGTCGTAGCGTCCCATCCTCAAAATCTTGTGGTTACCTGCTTAACGATTCCCAGAGAATACAAGTAGGTTTTGAAAAAGTGTCAACAATTAAGTTGGTGAGTTCATAAGAGTTTTGTATGAGAAAAATCTATAACTTTTTCCTTGTAAAATGATAGTGTATGTTTCCAGAAAATCCAATATTTTCTTAAAAACGAGCTGTAATCTTAAAACCCTAGGACCAAAAATGTATAAATATTTTTGTACTTGAAAATAGTATTGTGTAGTTTTATTATTATATAAAACCATTTGAAGATATGTTAGCCTCGTAAACGAAATGTATTGTTAAAACCCCACGTGAGTTATTACAACCCTGCAAAAACTAGTTGGCATGCTGCAACGTTCTTCAGGCATGAGATAGGAATGGCAACGGGGTGGGTTCGGGGCGGGGCATGGTTTCCCAAACTCGCCCCAATATCTTTCGGGTTTCTTATCGGGGCGCCCCAATGGGTTCGGGTTTTCCAGCCGGGTTTCGGGTTTCTTATTGGGTTTACAACAATTCATAAGGAAATCTTTATTCCGTTTTAGGGTACCCCATTGTCATAAAAAATATGTGTTCTAGCCTCCCTTTTAAATTAAAACTATGATGAATCACTTTAATAAAATTAAATCGACGTTATATTAAAAATTATTTTATTTAATTTTAGTTTAATACGTCAAAACATAAAAAATGATCATTCACACCGGATTGTTAATAACTAAAAAGATTGTCCACATTAAGTATTTAATCTTTGAATGTGTGTCATTAACATATATATATATATATATATATATATATATATATATATATATATATATATATATATATATATATATATATATATATATATATATATATATATATATAATCGGGGCGGGTCGGGTCGGGGCGAGGATAACCCACTCCCTACCCCGAACCCGAAAAAAAACCCGATAACGACCCGTTACCCGACCCGAAATAATCGGGTTTCGGGTTTCCCCGTGGGGTTCGGATTTTTTTGCCATCCCTACATGAGAATGTTAGAAATTGTCACCCCAGACCTGTCGGTCTAATTGTAGCTAACAACTTAGGTGTGGGATTGTGGGTCCCATATAGATCTATACACAAGTGTCACACTCTTTTACCGAGATTCTAGTTGTAATTCACGACTTTAGTGTGTACTCTGGTAGGTACACTGAAGACTATGTCTCGCAAATTTGTATCAACAGGTTTACATATATTGTAATGAAAACCCTTTTGTAAGTGGAAATATTTCCTTTCCATAGTAAATACATACTTTAAAATAATTATACCTTTAAATAATTATTTGTTTTGTATCCCAAAACGGTAAAATATTGTCAATGAGCATAAACTATACCTTTATAGTTTGTTATAAATGTTTTGTTGTGTCCATATATATATATATATATATATATATATATATATATATATATATATATATATATATATATATATATATATATATATATATATATATATATATATATATATATATATATATAAGTTAACATGTTTAGATGCTTTTAAATGATTATTTATATAAGTTACATCTAGCATAAGTATGAAAATATTTACTATGACATATTCATTTTTCTAGTTTTTGCCTTTTCTGACGACATAAACCGGTAAATAGTGAAATATAACATTGTAAAACTTATTTTGCCCTTTTGGAACAATTAAGTCAAATTAACTTTATATGTGCAAAACAACATATTTTTTGTTAAAACCCACAAAAATGGTGTCATAACCTAGTTATGACCATTTTCGTTAGAAAACCCACTTTTACATAAAATAATAGATATTAAAGTTTTTTTTTCTGTAAACTAAATCTTTGATATTTTTAACTAGTTTCAAGATATATGACAACATATTTTAGTTTATATGCCTAAAAAGGATGTAATAACTAGGTTAAAACCATATTTGCTAGAAAGCCATATTTTGCTCATTAGGAACATTAGGAACATAACGCTTATCCTAAAATCCTATTAATCGTCAAGTTGACAAGGTTGACTTGTTGACTTTGTTTGACCTAGAATTGAAGGGTGTCACAAGAGTAGATTTTCATAATCTGGTTCCAAAAGGATTGGAGGTGAAGGAGAAGAAAATGGTGTGAAAGTGAAAAAAGAAGTAATATGGGTTGTGTGGTAAGGAGTTGACGTGTTTCAAGTGCGGAAAGAATGGTCATTACGCCAACAAGTGTACATCCAACAAGAATGTGTGTTACATATGTACTTAAGAAGGGCATATAGCAAGCGACCGCCCAAGGAAGAAGGTGGCTACAAATCCTAATGTGCCACCTAGGCCAAAGGCGAGAGCATCCCAGATGACACTAGAAGTAACAAGGGAGGAAGAAAATGTCGCTTCAGGTGCCTTTCTTGCAAATTATTTTCTTGCCAATATATTGTTTGATTCTAGAGCTAACTACTCCTTTATATCGCATAAATTTGGTAGAGCACTAGCATTTACTATAGATAAACTAGATATTGCTCTAGTAGCAGAAGTTGCTAGTGGAAAATTCTTACCTATTATTGATTGCATAAATAACATCTTCATTGACTTGAATGGGAATAAATTCCACGAGTAATTATTGCCCATTGAGTTAAATGACGTCTACATAATTCTAGGAATGGATAGGCTTATTGCGAATGATGCTGACATCAAGTTTAGAAAAAAGATTATACTGATCAAACCACTTGGAAGAGAACCATTTATGGTGTGTGGGGACAAACGTAGATTAAATTCTGGAATCATCTCCCGGATGAAAGCCAAGAAGTGTTTGTCCAAAGGATGTACATCATATCTGACATTCGTGATCGATGCAAATAAGGAGAAGAAGGAGATGTAAAGGATACCCGTGGTGTGTGACTTTCAAGGAGTCTTTCCCAAAGATCATCATGGATTAAACCCTGATAGACAAGTAGAGTTTCGAATAGACTTGTTACCAAGAACCACACCAATATCGAAAGCACCATATTAATTAGCACTGAAAGAGATGAAGGAGCTAATGATACAAGTTAATGAGTTGTTGGAAAAATGTTTCATTAGCCTAGCTCATCACCCTGGGGGAGCTCTTGTGTTATTCTTGAAAAATAAGGATGGGGGAATGAGGATCTACATAGATTATAAAGAGTTGAACAATGAAATGATGAAGAATAAGTATCTATTGCCAAGGATTAACAACCTGTTCGATCAGCTGCAGGATGTGAGCTCTTTTTTGAAGATCAATCTTAGGTCAGGATATCATCAGCTAAAGGTGAGAGAACATGATAAAGAGAGGACTTCTTCAGAACAAGATATTAACACTATGAGTTTTTGTTTATGCCGTTTGTGCTCACCAACACTCCAACAACATTTATGGATTTGATGAATAGGATTTGTAAAACTTTACTGTACAAACCCACAATAGTGTTCATAGATGATATTATTGTATACTCGAAGAGTCAGTAGGAGCATGGCAAACACTTGCGTGAATTGTTAGAAGTTCTGAAGAAAGAGAAATTGTATGCAGTGTTCTCCAATAGCAATTTTTGGATTCGGGAAGTCCAATTCTTGGGTTATGTGGCTAACCAGGAAGGAATAATGGTTGACCTAGCAAATATCAAATTTATGATGAAGTGGGAATGTCCAAAAGCTCCCACCGAGATTCGAAGCTTTCTACGATTATATGGATATTAAAAAAGGTTTAGTCATGACTTTTCTTTGATAACTACTCCATTAACAGCTTTGACCCATAAAGGAGCTACATATACATGGAGTGAGAAACATAGAGAAGCTTTTGAGAAGCTAAAGAATAAATTATGTGAAGCACCGATTCTTTCATTACCTGATGGAGTTGATGACTTCGCCATTTATAATGATGCATATGGAGATAGGTTAGGTTGTGTTCTGACCCAAAGAGATAAAGTAATCACCTATGCATCTCAACAACTCAAAGAGAACGAGAAGAACTACTCCACTCATGATCTGGAGTTGGCAGCGGTAGTATTTGCATTAACTATATGGAGTCATTATTTTTATGGCACAAAGTGCAAGCTTTACACCGAATATAAGAGTCTCTAGTATCTCTTTATTTAGAAAGAGTTGAATATGAGAAATTGAAGCTGGCTAGAATTACTCAAGGATTATGAGTGCGAGATACTTTACCATCCTGGTAAGGCGTACTTCATAGCAGATGCTTTGAGTAGAAAGATAAACCTTGAAAGGAAAAGTCCAAGAGCGTTAAGAATTGACATCATCTCAATAATTTTAGAGAGTATTAAGAAAGCTCAAGAAGAAGCATTTGAAGGAGATAACCGAAAAGAAGAGCATTTAGGCAAAACATTGAAATTCAGTGCAAATGGCCAAGGATTGAAGGTATTTCAAAATAGAATTTAGGTGCCTAAGATGGGAGGAATGAGATATCTTTTGATGGAAGAATCTCACAAAGACCATGTACTCGGTGCGTCTTGGAAGCACCAAGATGTATAGGGATTTAAAACCTCATTACTAGTGACCGACGATGAATCCTGATGTTGTTATGTATGTGGCAGAGTGTGTTACTTGTGCAGGAGTTAAGGCACAACAACAGAAACCATAAAGGAATCTGGAGCCTTAACTGATACCCATGGGTAAATGGGAAGACATCGCCTTGGATTTTGTGACTAAACTACCAAGGACGAAGAATGGCCACAACATGATTTGGGTAATTGTGGATCGATTCATGAAGAGGGGACATTTCCTAGTGGCCAATGAGAGATGTTCTATGGATAAGCTTGCAGATGTCTATGTGAAGGAAATAGTAAGACTTCATGGTGTTCCCTTAGAAATAATGTCAGGTTGGGATAGTTGTTTCACTTAAAGGTTTTGGAAGAGCCTTCAAGAAGAAATAGGTATGAAGTTGTGTTTGAGTACAGACTGCCATCCACAAACTGATGGTCAGAGTGAAAGGACAATTCAAACACTGGAAGATATGTTGAGAGCACATACCCTAGAATTCTGAGGTAACTAGGATGAACATCTACCCTAGTAGAGCTTTCCTATAAAAATAGTTACCAATTAAGAAATAAGAGGTGAAAGACCTTCGGTTTCATAATTGAAACATTATTACTACAAAACATGCTACATGCATATTCAAAGATAATAATTTACATTGATAATTTTTTTTACAAACGATTGGATACAATCTGATTATTACAAAGTGTTGTATATTACATAACTACCCAGGACACTATAGTTTTATACATACATGAGTACAAAATACAATAGTTTCAAAATATTCAAAATCTTCTGTCAATATATAACTATACTGGTTGCTTATCTCCTACAATTGTTAAACATTGAGAGGGTAAGCGGTGATGCTTAGTAAGTTCAATAATAGATACAATATAACATTATGCCATATATATATATATATATATATATATATACACACACACACACACACACACACACACACTTCAATATGGCAAAAGCAAAGAGGAACAAGGAACAACAAAAGCATATGTGAATCATGCGACAAGCTTTCCATATCAATCGATGATTTGATTCAATGATATACTATCAGTGAGAGATAACAATTTCAATACTTGATATACATCAATTATGCTTCGGCCCAAATGGCACAGAAGACATACAATTTCTGATTAAACATTTTAATAGATTTCAGGCATTCAGCCCTATCTAACTTTCTGCCAATACCATAGAATAAAAGTCATTCTCTTACGAGAGATGATCTACATGGCAAGAGGCTACATACCAATACCACCGTGAATCTATGTCCTTTCACTAATCACATGGTTAAATATATATAACTTTGCTACCAAGATAGCATGGAATAACAACATGAGATAATAATACGGAAAAACACATAGCACATATTACACATAACATATAATTGTTCCTATGTATTGAGCTCACCATGAAATAACCGGGGAATAAATGAAAATTTGAGCAGCACTTCGGCTCTAAATATGACTTTCCGTGATGAAACCCGGGATTTTAGTTTGAAACTGGCCTTACTCCGGCAGAGTTTCGATTTGAAAATATAATTTTATCGGGAACTCCGGAGCGTCGGGACTTGCTTCGGGTGTCGGGAATGATATCGGGGCTTCAAGGGGTGTTAGGGTAAATTAGGAGAGAGTAGAGGGTGAAATATGTAAGAAAATGTAATATAAATTCGGAGACCCTCGGTTTCTACTTATAGTGTGTGAAGTTGCTGGCTACATTAGGCATAAGTCCTCGGTATGATGGGGGTACTGCGAGGCGGCTCAGTACCCGGGGCGTACTTGCGAGGTTTCACCTGATCAGAACTCGGGCTCATATGTGGCAAGATTGTGTGATGCGTGTCACCTCGTACGAAGAGAGAAGGACGTGGACGACTTCTGACCCTTCACGCGAATGCTGGGCGTTCCCCCTTCGGGCCATTTTTGAAGTTTGTGCAAAAAAGTTTAAAAAAATCATATCTTTTTCATATGAACTCTTTTTTAGTGTTCTTTATATGCACGCGATTCCGTCGAGAAATTTTGAATTTATTTTTTAATATTATTATTTTTAACAGACCGGGACAGGAAAATCCATTAAAAATTCACAACTTCTTCATCTGTTTTCCGTTCTCGTCTTTCTTTTTACCATTGTATTAATACTGAAGATACGTTCGATTCTCGTTTAGGCCGTGTCGGCTAAAAATCACTTGATCTTTATTTCGAGTTTTTAGCTGTCTACTACTATATCGAAACTTAGAAAAATCATAACTTCCTCATACGAAGTCAGATTTGGACATTCTTTTTAAAAAATTATCGGTTTAACGAATACTATGACTTTCATTTAGATCATATAGGCTAAAAAGTAGTTTATCGAAAACTCACTTTTTACGTCATAGGACATCATGCCGGTTTTGTCGCGGATCTTCGATTAGTCATAACTTCTTCGTTATAACTCGGATGTCGATGAGGTTTTCGCCTAAATGTTTCTAAAGAAATTATATAAAAATTTCAATAATAAAATTTTATTTAAAATTTTATATATTTTCATTAAATTTCATTATTTGCCTCTTGATTAGAATCTCATAAGACTTCCAATACTTTCTGATTGATTCTAAACATAGTTTTAATTCAATTCTAGTAAAAACTGTCTTGTTAGAACTCAATACTCATAAACATATAATATTTCATAATATTATTCACTTTTTATAACTACAAAACACAATTTCAAAACGTGTATGTTACAAATACCTCCTCCTTTTGAGGATTTCATCCTTGAAATTACTTTGATTAAAAGAAATGGGGATATTTCGCTCTTATCTCATTCTAATTTTCCCATGTATAATTTGAGCCTCGATAGTGTTTCCACTTGATGAGTACTAAATCTACTTCTTTATTATGTAGCTAAGTCGTTCTTTCATTTACGATCTCTTCAGACTCTTCTACATATGTTAATTTATTATCCAGTTTCACCTCGGATAATGGAACCGTTTCATCATATATACTTAAACAATTGTGTAGATAACACACATGAAACACATCATGAATACCTGCCAAATATTTAGGTAATTCCAAGCGGTATGCTTGTTTACCAATCCTCTGGATGATTTTGAAAGGTCCAACAAATCTAGGACTCAATTTCTCTTTCTTCCCAAATCGCATAAGGCCTTTCCATGGGGATACCATTAGCATTACAAAATCACATACCTAGTATTTTATGGGTCGTCTCCTCTTTTCTGCATAGGACTTATGTCAATCCTGGGCCGCTTTCATTCTTTCTCATACAATTTGAATCTTGTCAGTGGTGTCTTGAATGATCTCAGGGCCTCCGAGGATTTTTTGTCCTATTTCATGCCAACATAATGGTGTACAACATCTACATCCATATAGTGTTTCATAGGGTGGAATTTTGATAGAAGCATGGTAACTATTATTATATGGTTAAAGATTTCAGGACGAGTTTTTTCCCCGAGGTATTTTGGAGCAGACTCATGTGTTCTTTGGTACAGTCAAGGATGGGGTTTTAGAGATTTTGGATGAGTGTCTGGGCGCATTCCATACTAAGGTTATTTCTATTGATGGAGCTCACACTCTTTCTTTCCATGAGTTTCATGCTTGTGGAGCTCTTGAGTTCTTTTTGGAGTACGTCCGCATTGCAATAGATGATGGTTAGTGGATATGGTTAAATATTTCGGGACGAGTTTTTTCCCCGAGGATTTGAAGGCCAGATTTTCCTTCTTTCTTCTAAAGGACAGAACTCGAGATTGGTGGGAGGAAGTAGACTTCGCATTGAGAGGCGTAGACCAAGAGACGATGACTTTGGGCGAGTGTGTGACCTGATTTAGGTCCAAGTATGCACCAGCTATTGAGGTGCAACAGTTGGTGAGGAAGTTTCAATACCATCGCCGGACGACTGAGACTGTGGTAGAGATCATTGTCATGTTCCGAGAGAGAGCTTTGTTTGTTCTGCAGTACGTTGCGGATGAGGATATGAAGAACGTAAGGTATCATGAGATTCTGAGGGATGACTTCATGGAGTTTGTGAGTTTTTCATGGTGCAAGACCTTGAATGATATGGTTGCTGTAGCCCGAGAGCATGGGATTAATTTGGAGCACCTTGGGAAGAGGAAGGTATAGCATACTCAAATTTTAGTGGACCAGGTAAAGAGGCCCAAGACTTAGGATTTACATTCGAGAGGCCATTAGGGACGAGGTCGTTGTGCCAAGTATAGGAGGTTCCATGAGGGAGGATTCCGAGAGACAAGTCGAGGATGTTTTAGTTGTGGTCAGATGGGTCATTTTAGTAGGGATTTCCCCCATGGGTGGTCTTCAATGTGTTTTCACTGCAACCAGGTGGGCCACAAGAAAGCCGACTGTCTGATGTTGAAGGGTGGAGCAGTGAGTGCACCTTCTCTATTTACTTTAAGGATCACCAAAGGTTGTGAGGGTAAGGCAGGAGCCCTAACATTGAGGAGTCGAGCTTTACAGTGCCAGTTACGGGAGGCCAAGGTTTAATTAGATGCTATTGCAGGTATGTTACCTTTTGTTTTCTTTTTGCTTATTATCAGTATTTAAATTGCTTTGGAACCTTATTTGGGTTTGGGTAAGCATTATCTTTTGTTTAGTTATCTGTTATTACCTAGGTTATATCAATAAGAATTGTTATATGCCATTTTGCATGCCAGGAGTCATTATTAGGTCGTATCTTGCTGATCGGGATTCAGTTTGTTCGGTTGTTGTTCTGAATCTTTGAAGGGGTCAATTTTGGGGTATCATTTGGAAGGTATATGGTTAGATTAGTTGATTAGTTCTCCAATGAAATCAGATTTTAGTCGTGTTAGATTTTGTTCCGGTAGGATTGGTAGTCGTCTATGGAAGGACCTTTGTGTCCATTTAGTACTGTTACTAGGGAAGGAGAGGTAGCACGAAGATGGTGATGGCAGTTGCATGCGTTTGTTTGGTCATTAGAAGTGCTAGGATAATTTTATTATCACAAGGGTTTAAGATGGTTAGAGTTAGAGATCATCTGAGAATGGGAAGTTAGAGTGACGATTCTCTAGTTCAGAGCAAGGGTTATGTTCATCGTCACCAACATAAAGAACTTAAGGAGTTGGTGTTGTATCATGGGAAGTGGTTGGGGTTATCAGACTTGCTGAGATTTTGGGGAGTATTAATCTGGATTTCAAGAGTTGTCTGATCATGGAGATTGGCTAGTAATGTAACGCTAATATTGGTAAGCACAGCTTGTCAACGATTCGAGTTATAAAGAGGTAATATGGGTTGGGAATCCATAAAATTTTGTGGTTTGGAAGAGATTTGACAAATCCAATTGGGGGAGAATCGTTCAAATTTCCAGAAGCCGAATCAAGTGTATAATTAGGGTGAGTTTCAGATCCAAGTCAGGAGGGATGATGACCCAAGTGACCATCTGAATTGAAGTTGTCTATGTTGGGAGTTCAGGAAACTTACAAAAACTGGTTGGCGTCTTCTTTATGATGTATAGCAAGCATGTGGATGGATCTAGAATGACGGTTGTGTTAAAGCCTCACAGCCTGTTCGTATTTGATGAAGGCTTTGGGGTTAGAAGCATGACCCAAACACGTGATTAGGATCCAGTCAGATGCGAGTTCGAATCAGGATGATTCTGGTTGATATAGTAGAGGTGTGGTAACACCATCGACAATAACCATTGAGATTTAGACGTGTTGTAAGACTGCGATGAGACCTAGCATTCACCGCGATATCAAACAGTTATGGAAACTATTATTTGTCTACGATGTGACCATAGAATTCATCAGATTGAGGTAGACCATCGTTGTGATGGGCATAGGTATAAAGAAGAATTAGCACATGCCTTATGCAAGGCAGACAGTGTGGTCGGAGAGCATCTCTCTGTCATGGGAGGAGGACCATTAGGGTACGAGGCTAGGTTGGGCTTGTGTATCGCTCGATAGAGTGAGACTCGTGGGTGTGGCATGTTCGTTGGTATAGATTGGGTGACACCCATAGGCTAGGTCTGTGTGATTATAGGAATACAGGTGAGAACTGGCAGAGACCGGTTAGGTCAAGGAATTGAATTATGGTTTTAGTAGGATGATTATGTGGCCAGGGGTGGCACAGTTTGGTGCAAAGGCTATGGTAGCCTTATCAGTTAGACTCTCAGGAACCTGGTGGTAGGACCATGTTTGAGACTGGTAGTCTGAGTAGTGGTTGGGGATTCTTATATCTTAGTTTGGTGAATAGATGCCGAGAATCAGAAGATTTTAGGTGTAATGCAAGTGTGAATCCTTGGATCTCTGGTTATAAGTTATGTATCGAGTTGGGTTTCTGTTGACACTTATGCTGGGAGTCGTCAGTATGGTTTTGCATGATCCTTACTTCAACATGATATGGATTAAGGAATATGTATATCGGGTTGCTAGTTGGCATCAGTTGGAAGATTCAGGGTCAAATAGATGCTTTTAGTTTTGATAATAGAAAAAGAGTCTTGTAATTGTATTTCAGATTGGATCCACCTGTGTGGAGGTTAAGAAATTATGGAATCAGACATTTTTTCAACACTAGAGGGATTTGTTAGAATTGTTGGTTCCTAAAAGGGTGGTAAGGAGTGGTTTGGAGGACAAAATCTAATTTAAGTGGGGGAGAGATGTAACACCCTATTTAGAATCGTTTCCTAATTCGGGGCGGTGACACGAAGATTGGGCATCATAAGGATTAGGGAATTTGGAAAATAGGGAATTATGCCCAGTTAGGAGTGAGTTGTGTAATCTAGATGATCTAGGAGTTTAGTTTGTGATTTGGAGTCCAAGTGTATAACCCTAAAATGGCAGTTCGGGCTTATATGAATATTATATTTTTTCGGGAAGTTTTAAGGAAAGGATGAGTTTCTAGAAGTGTAGAGCTTCTCGTTGCCTTTTCATGGATATAAAGATTGTTGGAAACAGACTTATAACAATAAACTTATGCCCTTCAGAAGTTGGGAGGGTCTAAGGTTAACCCTAGTATGTGCGACATAATAGGGCAGAGGAACGCGAAACCATTGAGGATTACGTTGAGTGTAATGGGAGTACGTAGGGCGTACTCAAGTTTCATGCCAATCCTAATTTAGGGTCTTAGACCCTATTTTAGCTCCTTATCTCATCACAAAAACCTAATATCTTCAGTCACCATCCCTTTTTGACCCTAAATTCCAACCCTAAGTGCATTTGGTGGTCGTTTAAGCTTGAAATGTGATTTGTAGCTGTTTGTGGTGAAGAAGAAGAAGAAGAAGAAGAAGAAGAAGAAGAAAAAGAAGAAGAAGAAGAATAGGAAAACTTGGAGCAGTGGCTTGAGCATGTAGATCCAGGAGTATCTTCCTATTTGAAAGCTTTCTAGCGTAAAAAGCTTATACCTTGATGAGTATTTAGGTTAGATCTACTTTGTGGTGTTTCCTTGGCATTTTTGAGTCTGTTGAAGTAAATATGAGCTTTTGATCTACTCCAGAAGTAGTGGTTGCTAGATCTAAGCTCCAATAAGGTCCTTTGTACATAAAAATGCAAACTTTATGGGAGTTTTGGGTCCATGAAAGTGTTAAGAACCTTATTAAGCTACTTTTTAAGTGTTGGGTCCCATTAAGACATGTATGAAAGTAAATTTGGCAACTTTATTATTAAGAACATGCCTAGGGACAATATCTATGTTTTGAACTTCTTGGCTTAACCCTTTAAGGACTTAAAATTTCATTTTGGGCTTCTGATGGGTACGGTGGGTGTACGTCGAGCTTCGCTCAACGTAATTCTGGGTTATGCATCAAACGTTTGTACATCGTGCTTCAATGCTGAGTATGCGGGGCTTACGTATTGAGTATGCAGGACGTATTCCTCAGTTTAGCTAGTTTGGGCCTTTTTGAGTTTGGGCCTTGTTAGGCCATTAGGCTTCTGATTTTAAGCCATGGTTAGGCTGTGGGCTTTCTTGGCTTCGTCCCATTAGTGTTTTAGGCCCAATTAGGAAGTTTAGGCCATAATGGGCCTTAGGTTTCCATTTTGGGATTTTTATGCAATTTGGTTGGGCCTTCATTTTGGGTCAAGTAAGAAAAAGGTAAATTGGTCTTTTACCTTTTAGGAACTTGGTTTGTGGAGTGAGCTTCAGATTTTGGATTTCGCGTTAATTATTCATTAATATTTTTATGTATAGTTAGTTGGTATGAGGTTATCCGATTCAGTGACATGAGCAATCATTTGATTATCAACAGATTGAAGTGAGTCTCCATACTATTTTTGTGGTCGAGGGCACCAATGTCGGCGCACAATGTTCTGTTATGTTAGTTTTGTTTGTAACTCTTGCATGGTATGTTGAGCTAGGACCATTTGTATGTTGGACTAGGCGCATTTTATGTTGGGCTAGGCCCATAGATCAGGAGGGGCTAGGCTTATTGTATGTTACGTATGTGCTAACTATCTTTGTGACTTTTGCATTTTCATGATCGAGATAGGCCTATTGGATTGGCAGGGCTAGGCCCATTATGGTGGGTTGTGCCTAATATGTGGTTTAGGCCCAATGTGAGGGCTAGGCCCAATGGTATGTATGGTGTGCAGTATTTTTGGGAACTCACTAACCTTTGTGCTTACGGTTTTCATTGTTATGGTTTCAGCTACTTCCAGTTCGAAGGGAAGCGTCTGGCTAGATCGCAGTGCATCCACCTATATTTCCGCATCATGATGATATTGGGATTGTACTCTGATAACTGTTTTCTTATAAAGTATTTTTGAATATTTAGAAAAAGGATATGGAATGTTGATTTAAGGATAATTGATGTTTTAGTTGGATTTAAAAATTAAATTTTTACCTCATAATTTTTGGAAACTTACAATATTAGCATGGATTGTACTGTTACTACTACTACCACCACCCCAATATCTGATATGATTTGCTTCCATTTCAATCTGAGGGCCATAAGAAGGCCCATTTTCCGAGTTTGAAAGTAGCTAGAACAGTGGTAGCACCCGCTCTAGCGACGTTGAGGATTAGTGATGGCCGCCAGGTCAAGGCGGATGCGCCTATGGTGAAGAGCAGCACTTTTCAGCTAACGGCCGAGGAGGCTCTCGCAAAACTTGATGTGGTGACGGGTATGTATCTTCTCCTCATCTCTTTATTTATATTAAATTTCCTTCTATATTTATGTGTTTAATTTTAGGATTGTTCCTTGTGAACAGTATTTCTTCCTTGGTATTGTTTGATTCGAGGGCTACCTAGTCTTTTGTATCGCTTGCGCTTAACAAGAGGTTTCTTAGAGCTCCGGAGGAGCTTGATAGTCCTTTAGACACTGAGATTGCAGATGATCGATCTGTCTAGGTATCGAAGGTTCATCAGGTTTGTGTTCTTCAGATGTAACACCTGATTCCTAGTATGCACTTAATTCAAGTAATTCTTATATTTTTCTCTGGGACTCGACGAGTTGGGGGCCCCACTCGTCGAGTAGAGTCGTGATCTGCGGGAAGTTTTAAGTAGCCTACTCAACAAGTCGGGAGACCGAATCGGCGAGTAGATGTTGTTGGAGTAAAACCCTAAATTAAGGGTTTGCACCCTATTTAAACACAATATATCGCCCCAACTCAGCCCCCATTCTCCAGAGCTAACTTTAACTCGAAACCCTAGCCATTTATTGTGTGTTCTTGAGCCTTGTGGTGTTATTTTTTGTGGTTGAAGCTTAAAGAGAAGAAGTAGACTTGTGAGATCAAGGGGAAACAAGAAGATCTAGAGTTTTGAGCACATTTCCATCTTATTTGAGGTATGAAGCTGAAACCTTGGCTATTCATAGCTTAGATCTTGATTTTGGACCATTTCTACATCTTTCAAAGCATCAGTGAGGCTGTATTCGGGATTGAGTATAGAAGTGAGTTTGTGTTTCAGATCTGGGGCTATTAGGGGTCTTCGTGGCATAAAGGTGCCAACTTTGTTGTCATAAACACCCCATGCATCTTGTAAACCATCTTTTATGTGTAAAATGGACCCTAGGAGGCCAGATCTTTGGTTTTGAGGTGTTAAGACCCATTCAAATCGAATATATAGTAATGTTCAAGGATAGACTCGGCGAGTCGCTCTTGGGACTCAGCGAGTCATGGTGTAATGATCACCAAAATCCTTTCCGTTGATGGAGCAGATGCTAGGATGGAAGTTCCCTCATTTGTTTAAGGTTATTAGGGACCTGTGAATCATAGGAATCGACATGTGTTCGTGTAAACTCGGCGAGTCCAAGGCAATCTCCCAATCTTTGAAGACGGACTCGATGAGTTGTTCATACAACTCAGCATAGACTGTACACATTCATATAAGGGAGCTGAACTCGACGAGTTCAAGGTGGAACTCGGTGACTCGGATGAAGATGGTCTCGATGGTATAAATAAAGGAGAACCTTCGCGTTCTTGCTAGACTCGACGAGTTGGTAGACTGACTCAGTGAGTCAAGTCAACTGGATGTTGACTTTGACCAATGTTGACTTTTACCGAATTTGAGTTAACCCTAGCTAGGGTTACAAGTATACATTGATAACCTAAAAGGGTTGTTGTGTAGGGATTGAGGAGTCGAGGAGAGTCGATTTTTACGCCGAGGACAATTCAGACACTACACGACATCGAGGTGAGTTACCTTCAATATAAGTGGGTCTAAGGCACCAAGGTCATCCCACTAGTAGTTAATTACAGTTAAGATGATTTTCTTTGTGATAATTTTCTGGTTTGCTATCACTTGATGTGTTCTATGTGCTCGTATATCATGTTCTATGTTATACTGGTAATAGGAGGGGAATAGTCCCCCGATCGGTTGTTCGGACCGAAGGGTAGGTTGGACACCCCAAATATGTCTGATAGCATGTTTATGATATGTTATTATGTAATAGTAGTAGGGGTGAAATAGTCCCCGTGACCGGGTGAGAGAGACCGAAGGGTAAGCAGGCACCCTAGAATGGCCTGACACAGGTAGTCAGCACCCCATAATGGCTTGACATGGGTACTCAGCACCCCAGAATGGCTTAACATGGGTAGGTCGGGTAGCCCATAATTTCCAGACAATATGTACGCTATGTGATTGTATGATATGTGCTATGATGGGGGAAGTCACTAAGCTTTGTGATTATAGTTTCACTTTTGGTTTTAGGTACCTCTTCGTCAAAAGGGAAGGAGTCGGCGGTGTAACGGCACATCATACACACACACACTCGCATGATTTCCACATAGAGCTTTTTGGGATTGTACTTTGATTTTTATTACTTTTGATGATATGGTTTTCAGACACGTTGTTATGGTTTTTATAAATTGATATGACATTCGCAATGTATGGTAAACTATGTTATGAATCACTTAATTAAAACTGAATTTTTAGGCCTTGAAATTTGGGATGTTACATCAGATGTTCAGCGAGTAGTATCCAATTGATTGGGTTTCCATTGGAATGTACTAATTAAGCCCCAATGAGATGGTGATTGATTGTGAGTATCAATTGGCGCATATTTCGAACCCCAAGTGGGGGAGATTTGGTGATCCAGAGAGAGAGAGAGAGAGAGAGCTCAGCATGGGCTGATTCTTTGTTCAGCAGGTAGGATCAGACAATATCTTCATCAGTGTTGTTCTGGATTTGTCGCCTATGTTATGGATACCTGGGATAAGGGTAACGCAACCATGGATGATGTACTCGGATGTGTTTCTGGAGGATATTCCTGGAGTGCCTTCGGAAAGGCAGGTGGAGTTTAAGATTGATCTGGTTCCTGGTGCGGCTTCGATAGCCACGATACCATATCAATTAGCTCCTCCAGAGATGCAGGAGTTGTCTACACAACTGTAGGAGCTGTTAGACAAAGGGTTCATTCAACTGAGCAATTCGCCATGGGGAGCACCGATATTGTTTGTGAAAAAGAAGGACAGGTCTCATCGGATATGTATTGTTTACCGGGAGTTGAATAAGCTAACGGTAAAGAACCGTTATCCACAAAAGTGAAAAAAGAAGGACGGATCTCACCGGGGGCTGATGATGTCATTTTATAATATCATATCAATTGAATATGAATGAAACACAACAATCAGACAACATACATTGATATAACAAACTTACACGGTTTACATATTGTATTTCTTCATTAGTTACACAAAAGTGACAAAAGTAAAATTTCATAAGGATGCACCACTGGATCTCATAGCAGGGATGATTACCTGTTACTGGATCCCTGAGAATACAAGTCGTTTTGAAAAGTGTCAACTAAAAAGTTGGTGATTTCATAATCATTTTTGTATAAAAATGTTTTTGCACTTGACTAGAAGAGTTCTCGTAGTACTTTTAGAAAATCCAATATTTTCTATCAAAATGATTTGTAAGTCTCGTTCTGAAACCGTGAATATGCATGCGTGTCCTTTGTTTTCTTTTGTTTATATTTGTAAAGAGTGTATTCCCAGCAAATCCAATATTTACATTTGTATGAACTGAAATTGAAGGTAATTCCTTTGTATCTTTTCCTTGTGAAGTAATAATGAATATCTCTAGAAAATGCAATATTTTCTTAATGGTGAACTATGGTTTTAAACCCTAAGACCTCAATGGAAGTGAATATTGTACAGAAAATAGTTTATAGCTTCAGAAAACCTTTGTTTTTCTTTTGTTTACGATTGTAAGGATTGTGTCCCCAGAAAATCCCACATTTTCTGATGCATGAAAACTATAGTCTTAAACCCTAAGACCAGAAGTGTAAGAGACTGAATACTTGAAAAATGATTTGCTGCTTTATAGTTTAATAAAACTAATGAAGTGTAAGCTTCCCGTAAATCGAAATAGTATGTTAATCCCTATTTAAGTTCTTATAACCATACTAATATGACTGATATGCCTGAACATGACATTCTTCAAGCATCGGAGCCGGGGGGACCTTTTTCCCCTAGACACACCGGTCTAACTGTAGTGAACAACTGAGTTGTGGGGTTGTCAATCCTGTATAGATCTATACACAATAGTCTCACTCTCCCTCTAGGAGACTTTGGTTATAACACATGACTTACGGTGTATGCTAGGTAGGTATCACGAAGAAAAAGTCTCACAAAGAATATTTACTAACTTACGCGAACTTTGACTCCACTTGTTGAATAATGGAAAACGACATTACTAGTGTAAATTTATGACTGAATTTTTATGACACACATTTTACAGCTTTATGACATACAACCTATAACTTGTACTTTTAAAAGCTTTATGATGGACAAATTATGACACGCAATGTTTTGTGTCGTAAAAATTATGTTTTGTATATATTTTTTGTTGAATTAATTATAACCCTTTTTATAAATAATCATTAATGGATTTTTCTACTTGTAATATATTTTGTCTAAATAGTATAATCCTCTAAGTTTCTAAACCATTAAAATGATGACAACATATTACGAACATTTTACTAGATAACTCATTTTTAACAAAATAAACAATTTTTGTTGCTTATTCAACATGCCAAAATTTGTTTGAGAGATTTTTAAGACAACTTATTCCATTTTTTGTAGCAAATATGTAGTCAAACATGTGCACCATAGTTTAATATTGCTAAAACGTGATAAAACTTTATTACCCATGGGTTAAACATATGAACACGATGGTATATGCAATTATCCAATGGTTAAACACATAAACATGATGGTACATGCAATTATCCAATGGCTATTCACATAAGCATGATTGTACATGAAATTATCCAATGGTTAAACGTGATTTGACTTATATCCCCACCACGCCCAAAAAAAGTATGAAAAACATGCAAATAATGGGGTATGAAGCTCACCATGGTTGATTTCGGGTGGTAGGAAGAAAGGAGAGTTTTGAGATTTTCGAGCATAGCCTTGTACCTCTTGATGATATTATCGAAATATCAAGGGTTCTAAGAGTTTAACACACAACAAAAGTGTGTAAATAAGAGTTTTAGCTTGGAAAGATGTAAGAATACTTGAGGTTAACAAGAACACTTACCAAGTTTATGAGATTTTGGAGAAAATCCCTTGAAGAACACACACACACACACGAAAATTTTGAGGGAAAAATGAGAGGATTTGAGAGAGTTTGGAATGGGATGAATTTGCAAATGAATGTTGTGCTTATGGTGGGGGGTCTTGGCCGTGAATAAGAAGGAGAGGGGAAAGAAGAGTTTGTTTGACTTCTTGTGGCCTAGAAGTATGGTGGGTAATTACCTTGATATATGGTGGGTATTAACATTTGCTTAGATAAATGATGCACTTTAGCCTTGAAGTTTGTTGGATAATTATGAGGTGTCACACTCCATTTCCATCAACCTTTTCCTTTTTTTTTTGTTCCAACCCTAATCGCCCTCATGGGGTTCTCGGCCCAAAGGTAATGGTGTTCGGTTTTGACTTGGCCCAATAGGAGTATTTCGGCCTACTAGTAAGTTTTCGGTCCAAATAAGGAGTTTTCGGCCTAAATAGGGCCCAAGTGTGGGTTTTCGTCCTAACAAGGCCCATAAAAGGGTTTTTCGGCCCAATGGAGGGCCAAATAGAAGTTTTCGGCCTAATAAGGCCCAAAAAAAAGGTTTTCGGTCCCATAGGTTGTTGGGCTGAGAATCCTTGGTCTAAGGCCCAAAATTGATTGGAGTTAGCTATTGGACCGAGTTTTGGACTTGCATGAGGCTATTTCAACTTGAATTACTGTAACAGCCCGGAATTTCAGATATTGATATAATTATGTTTTTGGGGGTGATTTAAGAGGGGACTCGGCGAGTTGGAGCCTAGACTCGCCGAGTAGGATCGCAGACTTGGTCGCGGGTTCGCGACTGGACTCGACGAGTCCAGATATGGACTCGGCGAGTCGACGCTGTTCAGCAGAAACCCTAACCGTTCGGTTTTGGATCGTATATAACGCCCCTTAGGCCGTCATTGTCCGTCTTTTGGTCGATTGAGAAGAACCCTAATCGTTGTGGACGTCTAGAGCAAGGGAGAAAGCTATTGGAACTTGGAAGAACTTGTTAGGCAAGAAGAAGAAGAATTTGGCCAAAGGAATATCAAGGATGATCGAGTCCTGAGGTTTGGGGGACACAGAGAGTGCGTTTTCAGGTAACACTCGGACCATTTCTGTTATTTTGATGTGTATACGAATCTAGGGTTTATGAAACCCACTTAGTGATTAGATGGGTTATTATGTTATTACCCAGACGTTTATACCCCAGTAATAAGATGTTTAGAAGTCCAGAAAGTCCCATGATCTTATATCTCGGGACCAGACGTAATTCAGGAAGCAGTTGCTCGTCTGCATGACATGGACTCGCCGAGTTGTTCTTCAGACTCGGCGAGTAGCTTGAAGATTAACTGGGACTCGTCGAGTCGTTCTTTAGACTCGGCGAGTTGAGTCGGGGTGGCCCCACGATTCTTCCAGGAGGAACTCGTCGAGTAAAAAGGGGATACTCGACGTGTAGAAAGGGAATCTTAAGGAATCGGTGAGTCAAGGGCGAGTGAACTCAGAGTCGTTGAACTCGGCGAGTCTTGGGGTGACTCGGCGAGTTAGGTCGCAGGTTAAGCGAAGTTCTGAGTATGGGGACTCGGCGAGTCATAGGGTTGACTCGGCGAGTAGGGTCAGTCAGGGGTTGACTTTGACCTTGTCTTTGACCAAGGATTTGACCAGTGGTTCCAGGGGTATTTTGGTAATTGTTGTTTATTGTTTGAGTTCAGTGCATTGGTGGCTGTCCAGGGGTGGAGATCGTATCAGTGATCGGAGCAGCTTGAGCTATCTGTTCAGTCGGCAGTTTCGAGGTGAGTTATCCTCACTATATCGCTAGGGTTTATGGCACCAAGGCCGACCCTTTTTATCGGATGGAAATCCGGGTAGTTGTCATTACATGTTATGGGCCAGAAGGCATTGCTATGTGGACCGGAAGGTCATGGCCTAGAAAGGCGTATGTATGCATTTAGTATGTTGACTGATTCATAGGGTAATGTTATGCTAGTGACCGGCCAGACCGGTATCTTGTTTAGAGTAATGCTATGGTATGTGATCTGTTGATCGATTGTTGTCTATGAACTGCTATATGATTATTTGTTATGTTATGTATGCACAATATGCTTATGGGCCGGAAGGCAATATGTTATGGGCCGGAAGGCGATTATGTTGTGTTGTGGACCGTAAGGTTGGCGTGGGTAGGACCGGAAGGTTTACCCAGCAGGGACGGAAGTCCCCTGAGACACATGGACCGGAAGGTCAGGGCCTGGAAAGGCGTATATGTGGTTGGTATTCTGGGGGTATCTCACTAAGCTTTCGGGCTTACAGTCGTGGTTTTATGTTTCAGGTTCTCAGGAGTCTGTGGCAAGGCAAAGGCGTGATCGTACCGTTCCTCGCGTTGGTGTTTTATGATATGAACCTGGGAAATTACTCTGTTAAATAATGTATTGAAAACCTTTTTGTAATAATGTTAATAAAATGGATGATTTTGAAAAGTTTTAATTGTTTTGAAATTTTGGATGTTACAAGTTGGTATCAGAGCCTTGGTTTGAGTGAATTGGGGAAACATTCGTGTGACTCCAGTCTCAAATCGAGGAGGATTTTAAAAAGAGAAATTAAAATGAGAAATTAAAATGGTTTTCAAATTAAGTAAAAGGAGGACGCGGAGGTACGACCAGCCGGAGCCAGTAAGTAACCCCAAGATACCATACATGATATTTGTTTATTTGAGCTTGATAGCACAGCATGCTAGAGTTAGGCTAGGGATCTTCAGGAATTCATGATAATGTTGCCTGATTTGTGATGCCTGTAGCCTAGGGTCCCTTATGGGATATTCTCAGTGTTCCTCTAGTGGTGAGGGTTGATAGTTGTTATGCATGTTCTCTAGGGTATTGTGGTAGTACTTCATACAAATATGGGTAGGTGTGGAAGGTAGTATGGGCCCGTACTACTGAAAGCACAGGACCCATATGCGTATCAGGGAAACCATGGTCTCTAGGGTAGGGTTGCGAGAGTTGGATCCCAGGATTTTGGGAAGCGTCGGAGATTGGTATGGTGTTTTCGGTATGGACATTTCGAGGCATGATGATAGTGGATCCGGATCAGGATCGGGAGCTGGAGAGCAAGTTCCGGGTGGATTGGTGCCGTCGAAGGTTATCGATCGGACAAGCACGAGCGAGCGGGATGCGAGGATTCGCGAGATCCTGCGTGAGGAGGTCGCTGCATTGTTACAGGCTGAGTCGCCAGAATTGTTTGGGTCGATCAGGACCGCCATGGCTGAGTAGTTTGATGAGCGATATGCGGCTCTCGTAGAGATGGCTGCCGCGGCAGTTACAGCGGCTGTAGCAACGGCAAAGAGAGGAGCTAGTCGGGGTTTTCAGTATCGGGACTTCTATTGTACGAAGCCTCCCACATTCGATAGAGTTCAGGACCCGATTGTTGCTATGAGATGGTTATCAGACGTGGAGGGGTATTTCTCCACGAGTTTATGCCCCTGCTGATCAGAGGGTGAGGTGTGCTCTGAACCTATTGAGGCTAGGAGCGAAGGATTAGTGGAGATTGATCACGAGGTCATTTTCCGATGCGCAGAGGGCTGCGGTTTTATGGGATCAATTCATAAAGATGTTCAGTACTCGCTATGTTCCGCGAGATGAAAAGGAGAGATTGGCTCGGGAATTCCTTGAGCTGAAGCAGGATTTGGAGTCGGTGACTGAGATCACCAGGATGTTTATTAGGAGGGCGATGTTTTGCCCTGAGTTCGCTTCGGAGCAGGCTCAGATGCCCCGATATCTGAGTATGCTCAAGGGGGTATCAGACAGTTCGTGTCTGCGCGGAGGTGTGAGACCCTGTTGGAGTTGCAGGAGGCCGCCATGTGGCGTGAGTTAGAGGTTGAGTTGCAGTTGCGTGAGCTGAGGCAGGCCCCGATGCAGTCGCAGTCGGTGCCGAAACGGTTCAGGACCGTAGACGTTGGAATGGGGGATCGGAGCGGCCACACTTGTGGGAAGTGTGGGAGGAGTCACACCGGAGTTGCTGGTCCGGTGGTGCATGCCGCAAGTGCGGAAAAGAGGGGCACTATGCGCGGGATTGTCGGCAGTCAGTGCCGATTCGGGATTTGAGGATTTGTCATCATTGTTGGCAGGTTGGACATTTGAGGGTCAACTGTCCACAGCTTTCTGCAGGATCGGTGCAGGCTCTAGCACCGGCCACCTTGAGGAGTTCAGGAGGAGGACAGGATGGAGCAGAGCCCAAGGGCTCACGGTTGTGCTTATCGGCTTGCGGCAGAGGGAGACGGAGCAGTGCCGGAGGCAGCTGCGGGTATGATGCTGTCTTGATGTCTTGATTAGCTTGCGTTGATTGTGGCGTATTGTTTGTGCTGGTAGTGTGGATTTCGATGCGGTATTCGTTGTTTCGCGGGATTGGCATGGTTATGGATTGGTGCTTCAGGTTTCGCTTTGGCATTCGTTGTTCCCTGATGGTTTGGTATGGTTATAGTCTGGTGTTTTAGTGCCGGTAGCTTTGTGCGGTTTTCGATGTGGTATTCATCCTTTGGCAGATTGTGGGTTTGGTTACGGGTTATTGTTGAGAATTCAGTTGGTTATCGTTCGTGGGGGTTGTTAGTGGAGATGCGGCACTGGGTTGAATGTCAGGTAGCATCTGCAATCGTGGAGTGGATGATTGAAAGACAGGGTTCTTTTGGGTGGATTGATCAGGGAGGAGATATGTTTTGCTGAGGGTTGCTTATGCTTGTGGGAAGCAGTCAGTGGGTAAATGTTCTCTTTGTGCAGGATTGTTCTGAGAGGTCGTTAATGACGATCGGTGGCAGTTAGTCAGTGCTTTAGTGGGGGAGAATTGGAGAATTCTCCGGGAAATCGATGAGTATGGGAGGGTGCTTAGCTGTTGGGATTCAGCAGTGGTTGTCAGCGCAGAGTATAGGCCGACGAGAGCGAGTGTCGGGTATGCGGGGCGGGATACAGACCTAGGGCATTCGATTGTGGAGGCCTGAGAGAAGGCCGGGAT
Organism: Lactuca sativa; assembly: GCF_002870075.4. Classification (NCBI taxonomy): domain Eukaryota; kingdom Viridiplantae; phylum Streptophyta; class Magnoliopsida; order Asterales; family Asteraceae; genus Lactuca; species Lactuca sativa. The sequence continues at coordinate 90,271,294 of NC_056631.2, forward strand.
CAAGCTTGAGTAAGTAACCGGGGTTATGTGATCAGAGTATTGGTATGTTTGAGGTATGTGATGGGTTGTACTGCATTAATCCCACGGGATTATGTTGTGCATGTTTCTAGAGCTGGAACCGGAAGGTTCCAGAGTTAGAACCTGAGGGTTCGCAGAGTTGGGTGCACGGACCCACAGAGATATAGCCTCGAGTGGCTAGTATGTGTTATGAGAGTCGGTCCAGTCATGCTGGAGACTCTGTTGGTATTGCTGGATCAGTTTGAGATTGCGGATTGTGTATGTTGCAGTGTGATTGCATTGGAAGGTCTGGCCCCGGGTTAGTGATCTTGTTTAGCTGAGGCAGTGATTTTGATGAGTGGAGAGAGTGCATGGGATTGAGAGCCCCTGCAATGGGAACCAGAGTATGTGAATAGCGGTTACGCAAAAAGGGTGGTGTCGCTTGGGGCGAGCACTGTGGCACCGGTTGGAGTGGCATTATGGCCAAGAGGGTTCCTTGGAAAAAGGAAAAGAGGAAGGTGTGTAACTCCGAAGGGGTGCAAGTTCACGAAAGTGAAAGCTGCAGAGCAGAGTTATGGTTAGAGTATTTCAAGTATGGTTTCGAGCATCGTGTTCGCGGCAGTGAAGTAGGAACCCATCCGGGTTGGGATGACTGTCGAGACTCGGAAGGGATGCAGGGGGAGAGAGAATCTTGAATTCTCAGTGTGATTCTGATCAGGGTATAGGACGGATATTAGTGGTTCGTCTTGGGAGATGTTCGAGGATATCATCAGTGTATCGGGTTTTTCAACCTGCGAGTGTTGGGACTAGTTCAGTATGTGTATGTGATGGCAAGAGGGAACTTGTGAGAGTTGCTCTGAGAGGGAGAATGGATCTCTCAGTCGGTCCGGAATGGACAAAGTGGGCTTTGGATCGGGGATCCGGTGGTTCAGGGTTTCCTAACCCTGATGGGTCGAGTGATCGTTGAGATTTAGAGCAGGGTTGCATCTTGGGTAATTTTCAGTTGCAGGGAGTGATGGGCAGTACAGAGAGCATGCTTCAGTCAACAGAGCAGATTCAGCAGATTAGACAGAGGTTATTGACCGCTCAGAGCCGACAGGAAAGTTATGCAGTCAGACGCCGGTCCGAGCTTGAGTTTCAGGTCGGTGACTTCGTATTCCTGCAGGTCTCTCCTTGGAGAGAAGTGATTCGATTCAGGAAGAAGGGCAAGTTGGGCCCCGGTATATTGAACCTTTTCATGAGATTGCGGGGGTAGACCGGGTGGCCCATCGGTTGGAGTTACCCACGGTATAGCCGATGAGTCGGCAGTGGTTCCATTAGAAGACATTCAGGGGGATGCGAGCCGGAATTATGCCGAGAAGCCAGTGGCAGCACCGGAGGGGATCGGAAATGAACTGTGATCTGGAACGTGAGAGATGGGAGCAGCATCCGGGGCTATTTTCAGAGTGAGACTTCGAGGGCGAAGTCTAGTTCTAGTGGGGGAGAGTTGTAACAGCCCGGAATTTCAGATATTGATATAATTATGTTTTTGGGGGTGATTTAAGAGGGGACTCGGCGAGTTGGAGCCTAGACTCGCCGAGTAGGATCGCAGACTTGGTCGCGGGTTCGCGACTGGACTCGACGAGTCCAGATATGGACTCGGCGAGTCGACGCTGTTCAGCAGAAACCCTAACCGTTCGGTTTTGGATCGTATATAACGCCCCTTAGGCCGTCATTGTCCGTCTTTTGGTCGATTGAGAAGAACCCTAATCGTTGTGGACGTCTAGAGCAAGGGAGAAAGCTATTGGAACTTGGAAGAACTTGTTAGGCAAGAAGAAGAAGAATTTGGCCAAAGGAATATCAAGGATGATCGAGTCCTGAGGTTTGGGGGACACAGAGAGTGCGTTTTCAGGTAACACTCGGACCCTTTCTGTTATTTTGATGTGTATACGAATCTAGGGTTTATGAAACCCACTTAGTGATTAGATGGGTTATTATGTTATTACCCAGACGTTTATACCCCAGTAATAAGATGTTTAGAAGTCCAGAAAGTCCCATGATCTTATATCTCGGGACCAGACGTAATTCAGGAAGCAGTTGCTCGTCTGCATGACATGGACTCGCCGAGTTGTTCTTCAGACTCGGCGAGTAGCTTGAAGATTAACTGGGACTCGTCGAGTCGTTCTTTAGACTCGGCGAGTTGAGTCGGGGTGGCCCCACGATTCTTCCAGGAGGAACTCGTCGAGTAAAAAGGGGATACTCGACGTGTAGAAAGGGAATCTTAAGGAATCGGTGAGTCAAGGGCGAGTGGACTCAGAGTCGTTGAACTCGGCGAGTCTTGGGGTGACTCGGCGAGTTAGGTCGCAGGTTAAGCGAAGTTCTGAGTATGGGGACTCGGCGAGTCATAGGGTTGACTCGGCGAGTAGGGTCAGTCAGGGGTTGACTTTGACCTTGTCTTTGACCAAGGATTTGACCAGTGGTTCCAGGGGTATTTTGGTAATTGTTGTTTATTGTTTGAGTTCAGTGCATTGGTGGCTGTCCAGGGGTGGAGATCGTATCAGTGATCGGAGCAGCTTGAGCTATCTGTTCAGTCGGCAGTTTCGAGGTGAGTTATCCTCACTATATCGCTAGGGTTTATGGCACCAAGGCCGACCCTTTTTATCGGATGGAAATCCGGGTAGTTGTCATTACATGTTATGGGCCAGAAGGCATTGCTATGTGGACCGGAAGGTCATGGCCTAGAAAGGCGTATGTATGCATTTAGTATGTTGACTGATTCATAGGGTAATGTTATGCTAGTGACCGGCCAGACCGGTATCTTGTTTAGAGTAATGCTATGGTATGTGATCTGTTGATCGATTGTTGTCTATGAACTGCTATATGATTATTTGTTATGTTATGTATGCACAATATGCTTATGGGCCGGAAGGCAATATGTTATGGGCCGGAAGGCGATTATGTTGTGTTGTGGACCGTAAGGTTGGCGTGGGTAGGACCGGAAGGTTTACCCAGCAGGGACGGAAGTCCCCTGAGACACATGGACCGGAAGGTCAGGGCCTGGAAAGGCGTATATGTGGTTGGTATTCTGGGGGTATCTCACTAAGCTTTCGGGCTTACAGTCGTGGTTTTATGTTTCAGGTTCTCAGGAGTCTGTGGCAAGGCAAAGGCGTGATCGTACCGTTCCTCGCGTTGGTGTTTTATGATATGAACCTGGGAAATTACTCTGTTAAATAATGTATTGAAAACCTTTTTGTAATAATGTTAATAAAATGGATGATTTTGAAAAGTTTTAATTGTTTTGAAATTTTGGATGTTACAATTACAATGTATGTACGCATTAATTTGAAGAACATTGTAGTTTGAATTTTATTAGTAAGGCATAACAAACCCTAAATTGCTAGTTGTGACATTTTCTAAGATTTATTATGTTCAGGTTATCATCAGGTAAGACTTAAAAAGGAGGATATTTAGAAGACCACCTTCTGGACACGTTATGGTGATTACAATTGATGGGTTTTGAGCATAGCATCAATCCTATGGTGTTCATGCAACCCTAATTGCTTGGATCTAGTTTTTCTACTTTGAAAATGCAATAAACTTCCAAGACTTACAAACCCTAGATCTAGCATACAAGTAGTCAAATTAACATATAAAGTAGGGTTAGATCTTACCTTGATTGTTATGTAGCAATAACAATCTTAATCCTTCTTGTGATTGGCTTTGCAAAGCTTAGTGCCTCAAATGTTGCACCTCTAATGGAGTCACAAACACCATAAGCAATAAGGATGAAGAAGGAGAAGAGAGGAGGCACCAAAAACGTCCATAAAACCTAGAGTAACCCTTTTTCCACGTTTTTAGGGCTTAGGGGTCCTTTAAATAGGTAGGCTATTAGGGTTATCTAACAAGGAAACCCTAATTTGACCGCTTAAGCCCTAAGCAGCCCATGGACTCCCTTTAGAACATCCCTTGTACGAAAATCATATGGGCTTCCCATAGATTTTTTTCCAACCTATATTCCAAGGTGATCCATAGCCCAATTGCAATTATCTTATTATTACACTTCTATTCCCTTAAGTTTAATTAATCTCTTTTAGCCACAAAATTAATTCTTAATTAATCCTTGACTAATACTAATTAGACAATATGATTTCTCCTTTAATATATTATTCTTATAATATATTAATAAATCATAATTAATCATTTCTCTCCTTAATTCTTCCTACAAGTTGTTACGATGAAGGCAACCCAAAAGGACCATGCTTATAATCAGGTCAAGTACATACCAAAATAGTTATGGACTTAGACACTAATCCAACAACAATATCATGGTGATGCTCTTCAGGTTTACTAATGCTCTAGCTACATTCATGGACCTGGTGAACCGTGTATGTAGGTTGGTGTTGGATTGGTCTATGATTGTATTCATTTATGATATCCTGGTCTATTCCAAGACCCAGGAGCTGCATGAGGAGCACTTGAGAGAGGTCAGAGCGAGCACACTATTCAGACCTTGGAGGATATGCTTCGGCCATGTGTTTTGGATTTCGGTGGGAGTTGGGATACGTATCTTCCAGTAGCGTATTTTTCGTATAACAATAGCGATCACGATAGCATCAATTGACCTCCTTTTGAGATGATCTATTGGAGGAAATGCAGGACCCCTGTTTATTAGGGTGAGGTTGGTCAGCGATTCATGGGGAGTACCAAGGTGGTACTCAAAAGCATAGAGTTGATTCAGCAGGTTTGGAATAAACTCTAGATAGCTTAGAGTCGCCAGAAGTGCTATGCCAACAAGTGTTGATCAGATCTAGAGTTCCAAGTTGGGGACATGGTTCTCCTAAAGGTATCACCTTGGAAATGAGTCATCCGATTAAGGAAGAGGGAAAATTGGGCCCCAGGTACATCGGTCCTTTCATGATTTTGGCCTGGGTAGGTAGGGATGTTTCTCAGTTATGGAAGTGTTTAGTAGATGATTCTACATTGGTTCCATTGAGGGATATTCAGGTGGATGAACATCTAAATTATATCGAGAGACTATTCTTGATTCTTGACTGGAATAAGAAAACCTTAAAGAACAAGGATGTTGAGTTGGTGAAAGTCCGGTGGCAGAATCGCAAGGGTTTATAATGGAGGTAGGTGCCAGAGGACGAGATGAAGGAGCACTATCTAGAGTTACTCGAGGCAACGAACTTCGACGAAGAAGTCAGATTTAAGTAGGGGAGAATTTTAACGTTCGAGTTTTGGTAAGTTTCCTTTTTGTCCCGTTAATGAAAATTGTTAACATTTTGTTCATTGGCTAGTACATAGGGCGTACTTTATGAGTATGCTTAGCGTACTAGCCCATTTATAATCGCGGGAATCCTCCACTTACATGGGGCATAGATGGAGTACGCATGGCATATGCGAGGCAGAGGCAAACCCTAATTTTTAGGGTTTTTCACCCAATTTAAACAACGTTTTACATCTTTGGACAACCTTATGATCCGCCTCCATCATCTTATGCCTTGAAATCGAGAACCTAAGTGCCTCTTGTGAGTTTTTGAGCTTGTAAGTGACATTTTGGTGGTCTTTTAGTGAAAGAAGAAAAAGAAGAAGAAGAACTCTTGGTGGTTGCTTGGGAGTAGCTTGGGCTTGTAGATCCAACTTCATCATCAACATTTCAAGCCATTTGAGGTATAAAGCTCTCACCTTGATGATCTTTTGTGCTAGATCTAGTTTATGGTCTTATTTATGCACTTTTGAGTCTTTTGAGTTAAGGTCAAGCTTTTGATCTACTCTTGAAACAATGCATGCTAGATCTTAGCTCCATTTAGGCCCTATGTTCATAAAAATTCAAGATTTATGGAGGATATTTGTCCATCCAAGAATTAAGATCTTTATTATGCTCCTTTTTGAGATTTGAGTCCCATTAAGCCATGCATGAGTGTAAAGTTGCCAACTTTATGTGACAAGTCACCCTTAGAAACCAGATCTTAGAGTTTGGCAAAGGTTATTAACTGTTTAAGTACTTAATGAAGAGGAATAGTGGTTAGGGAGTACATTGGGCGTACGTAGAAAGTACGCCCCACGTAGTCAGCAAATGGGCATTTGGGCTTGGCATTCTCGATTTGGGTCATAGTTTGGGTTTTCTAAGTTTGGACCTTGTAAGGTGGGCCATTAGACTTCTAATTTGGGCTTTTGACTAGTATTTTGGGCTTCCTTGGATTTATGACCATGATGTGTTTTGGGCCCAATTTGGATGATTGGGTCATAACTGGGCTTTGGGTTGCTATATAGGATTTGGGCCTTTTGAGTAGTTGGTTTGGGCCTTGGATTTTTGGCCAAGTAAGAAAAAGGGTAAAATGATCATTTGCCCTGGTTATGGGCTAAGTAGCCTAGTTTCTTGGTTATGGGTCAAAATCCGATTAATAGTTAGATATTATTTTCATGATGATATTGCGTGGATTTTCCGGACCAACAGACAGAGATTTATTTGAGTGTTTCAGAAGCTAGAGGTGAGTCATTCACTGTGTTTGCCGGGGCGAAGGCACCAAAGATGACCTATTATTTGTTATGTTTAGGACGCTATCTACGTGACTCTTACATGTGTTATGTGCTTGTATGCTTACCGGGCAGAGCCTGATGACCATTCTATATGCTATTTATCTTTGTGATTAATGCATATGTTATTTGATTATCTGTTTATATGTTTATATGTATACCGGACAGGGTCCGATAACTAACAGATCTTTATACCGAGCGAGGCTCAAAGCCGGGCGGGTCCCATTATATGTTTATTATGTATGGTATGTGGTATTTTGGGGAACTCACTAAACTTTGTGCTTACGGTTTTCAGGAAATTGTAGTTCGAAGTAGAAGATTTTGTGATGATGGCAGTGCACACAACACCTCGTTTCGCATGTTCTGATTACTCTGATGTTTTATGATGTAGTTGATACACTTTGTTCCTCCATGATCTTATGATGATGTTTTGGATAATAATTTTATTAGTTTGAAAACAAAACTTTTTGGTCATAATTTTTGGTACGTTACAGGTAAATAAATGCAATTAATCTATAATAAAGGACCCTATTGTGAACTAAATTGCAGGAATGGTCCCTATCAATGAAATAATTAATATAAAGGTCTTTGATAACATTTTTTATGAATAGTCCTTTACAATACAGGAAATTATAAATATAATTTGGAAATCTATAATTCATAAGTTAGGAGGGTATAATAGTAAAGCATAAAGTAAGAACGGGACGGTAACAAAGTAAAATGCTCTTTTATGCGATTACAATAAAAGACATGATCCTTGTAAATAAAAAAGTTAAAACAGGTCCTTGGACTTAAAAAAATCCAAAGGAAAGGAATATGTAACCAAGTAAAATGTTATTTGTATGCAATTAGAGAAACATGAATAAGCCTTGTAATAATAAAAAAATTAAAACAAAACCGTGAACTAAAAAAAATCAAGCGGAATATATCGGTCAATTAAAAAATTAATTTTAAAAGACCATATGGTCATTCTCGATGAATTTTATTTAAAAAATAACACAAAAAAATATGACACTTATGAAATTAAGGGATAATGACTTAAAAGGTTAATGTATTCATTGATTTGTATACATTTGGTAACTGTGTTTATTTTTTGTCCACATTTACCCCTTTAACTTGTTAAACTGTACATATCCAGTCCTTATGATCGGCTATTTCAGGTTAGCCGGTAAAATTATCTTAATAGGGTAATATATTTTTCACTTTGTACACATTTAGTCCTTAATATTTTTGCACACATTTAGTCTTTAATTTTTTTTCGTTGCAAAATAATTTATTTTTGTTTTTGTACTCATTCAATACTTATAAATTATTTCTTTAGATTTTTCTCACATCTTATTTGGAACAATCATTAACGAGATGTTTTAGGCTTTTAATGATTATGTCCATCACAATCTCGACTAGTTGGTTCCTTAGGTCATGTATTTTGAACGTCATAACTTTTTGATACTATCTCGGATTTTAACAATCTTTATATTTATGCGTTTATATTTTAGTCTACTACAACTTTAATTTAGATTACTCTTGTTAAAAAGTAATATATTTTTTACTTACGATCTTTATATCCATACGTCTATGAATACATGTATTGATGTTTTTATAGAAAATCGTAAGTAAATATATATTATATTTTAACAGGAGTAATATTAACGAAAGTTACAGCAGACTTAAAAAACGAACATGTGGATATAAAGATTGTTAAAATCAGATATCTATGAAGAAGTTATAACGTTCGGGAACACAAAACCTATACCAAACCACAAGACCTATGCAACCAAGCAGTCGAGGCTGCGATAGACAACAGCATCAACAACCCCAAACACCTCATCAATGATAGTTTCACGTTTGATGTCGTGAGAAAAACCCTAAATAAATCATTTATAAGTACTAAATTGGTACAAAAACAAATAAAGACTTATTTTGATACAAAAAAATATTATGGACTAAATGTATACAAAAATATTAATGACTAAATGTGTACAAAATGAGAAATATATTACCCTAATAAGTCATTTTTCCCTGCAAACATGGAGTAACCTATCATAAGGACCGGATGTGTACAGTTTAATAAGTTCAAGGGGGTAAATATGGACGAAGAAAAACTCAATGACCAAATGTATACAAATCGAAAAATATATTACCCTTTTAAGTCATTATCCCTGAAATTGAACATGAAGGACATTGCTAAAAATTGGAACATTAACAAAATAAAATGTTATTTGATGCAATTACAAGCCAAAGTTGGTAAATGCTACACATAGCATGGATTTAACACAGAAAAGTTAAGTAAACCAAATGTTCGAAAATAAGAATAAGATGAAACAAAAAAGATATAAAGGTTTCGAGAAAAATATATAAGAAGACATGAAAGGAATGTAAAAATATTAACTTAAGGCAACAATAAAAATAGAGAGGAAAAAATATGTAATACTAGAAAATAACTAACCTATTGACCAATCTCTTATATCTTATATGGAATTGAAAGAGGAAGAAGATGACACTGCTACAAAAAAAAAAAACACATAGGACATGCTATATTTCGTTTTTGAAAAAAATGGGTTATATTATAAAGAAAACGGGTTTTATAACAGAAATGTTAGATGACCCGGATTGAAATAAGAAATCGTGGTATATGCTGGCACTAAATATCCCGGTTCACCTTATTACAACCGGGTCTTTTCAACCACACACTTTGTGATCCACTTTTTAGACTAAAATGTGCTGTATAGTTCATCAAAGATTTCCCTTTGAAGATTTCTATTCTCCCACATCCTAAGTTTCCCTCCAGGTGGAAAATTGGAAAATAATTAGATCTATGCTCCTTTCCAGATCCCGCTTTCCATATTTTCAATGATTTTTAGTTCCCTCTCAATATTCCGTTCCCCCAATACTCCCTCTCAAATTCTCCTACTAAAAACAACTTACCCTAATTTCAACCCGCCATTCTCATACCCTAATTTCAACCCGCCAACCCTACCCCCAACATCGCCGATTTCCACTGCCCCACCCCAACATTCTATTTCAGGTGCAAAGAAATTACCAGGCTCGCTATGCCACAAATCAGGCATTCTCTTAACCTAAATAGTAATGTTGATTGTTGAAGTTCTGATGTAATGGGTTTAGTGTTCATGAACAACATTACCAAGATCAACAAACGGTCATCTAATGGCAGTGGCGCCTCTGATTTCACATTTCATTGATCTTTAACTCACACGGATCCTGGTGGCATCGACGAATGATGTTGACACAAAAGAAATTGAAAAGAGGAGTCGTTTGCATTAGGTAGCAATTTATTACATTTCAAAACTCAATTTTTGTTCTTGCTATATTTTTGTTGCTGTTAGTGATGGAACAAGTAAGCTGACATATCTCATTTTTCTATTATTTCTTGTTTTCACTTGCTTAATCTGTGTTCGGGTGTTGTAACTCTATGTGCGTGTGTTTGATATGTGAAGATTATGAAAGAGGTTGTGACTTTTCAAGGCGTGAGTTACGCTAATTTCATAGGTTCCTACTTTTGGAACTTCTAGTTAAATCTGCATCCTTACTTGTTGTGGATCTAATGATGTATTCATTAAACATCACCATCGATCTATTCAACTACGTAGCTTCTCTCATCAATGAATTTTCTGAAGCTTCTCATTTCGTTTTGTTGTATCCTTTTGATGGATTGTTGTGTCATTCAAATGTGGTTTATGAATATGTGATTCATTCTATTTCTCTTCCTTTCCAGATGAAAATAATGGGTCCTGATGGTCATTCGTGGAATGAATGTGGGGCCATCTATTTATATGAAGGGATACAAATTATATCATCGAAAGGGAGGTAAGATTTTGTTATTGTCCTTAATGGTGCAATGACTATACCATCATTAGTGGGTATATTTTTGTCCAAAATCAGTGAATTAATTTTTTATGACAATTCTATTGTTTATAATATGGTAAGTTATTAATCCAGGTAGACAATTTAAGAAATCTTTGCTTGACAACTTGCAAATTTTGACCCCTGAAACGACACATGATGTGGAAGACTTGCAAGCCACTTAATCAGTTATAGTGCAGTGATCCCTTGGATCTGGTATGCAAACATATTTGTTTTGTGTTTTTTAAGCACCTTGACATAGCCTTTTTGTATTGATCTATTTTCTTGTTCTTGAAATAGATATTGTAGATACAAAAGTGTTGTTAGAATTGTTCTCAATGTACGAAGAATGGCAAGAAAAGTTGGGTGAAATAAAATCCAAAGAATTTTCATTGTAGAATTAAGGGATTTAGAAAGAGTAAGAAATATGTTTTTTTTTCTCTTTGAAAATATTAGTCGTATGTTTGGATACATACAAGTTTATACTTGATTGTGTACCAAAAATTCTCTAATTTTATATTGATTCTATAGGATCATGTTATGCATTGAATTAAGCCTTAGACTGTTGGCGTATGTGTTTATTTGGTTGTATTTCAACATTTTATTTTTAGTTATACTGATACTTGATGAATGTGAAGTGATCGTCCCCTTTTTCTAGTTGTGAATTGGAACCATAATGTATTGCATTACCGATCTAATAAAAATGTAAAAAAAAATAAGTTAAAAGTAGTAAAAGAACCAGGTTATATGTTAGAGAACTGGGGTACATGGTCACAAAAAAATGTTTGTGCTTAGCATGAAAGGACCTGGTTTTGTTCAAAGGAACCGAGTTATATTATATTAATAGGCCCCAGTTGTTAAACCTGGTTTTATTACTTTTTTGAAATATGACTTGCCTATAAGAAACCCTGTTGATAACCGGGTTCTTTTAAGCTTTTAACCGGATTCTTTTTCCCATTTTGTAATAGTGTGAATGACAAATGAAGAATGTTCATGTATAAACTCAATCCCTGAGTTTTTGATATTGAAGATAGAAAGGATCAACTGTTTCGCATGTTTAAATAAAATTTTGAAAGAAATTGAATTAAACTAATAACATTATAAATCATTCAAATGTTTCTACAGGTAAAATGCAAAAAATCAGTAAAATTTTAACAAATGCACATCACAGATTTAAAGGCCAAGGTTATATAGTATGCAAGAGCATTTTCTGAAGATCACTTAGGCCATCTACATCAGTATAATGTCATCAATCTTTCAATTGTGCCACATCAACTTTACAATGACTATTTATATCAGTGCAATAGCACTCATCTTTCAAAAGTGGTCCCTACTACCACATCGACAAAAACTTTATATATATATATATATATATATATATATATATATATATATATATATATATATATATATAATATTAACACAATTATCTTAATTTTAACAAAAAAATAATAATAATATACATTCAATTCGGCTTTAAATCCTTAATTTTTTTTTTCTGTCAATTAGTTTATATATAAAACGTAATACAAACTAAAATATAAGTTGTGAATTGCCCTTTTTATATTCATGAATTGGGCGTATAAAATAATTTGTAAGGCTTTAACCTCTAAAAACTTTGAGTGACATGGCATCATTTTAAACACATGTGGCATTTCACAAGTCATTTGCAAGTGGCAATGAAGATGCTCTCAGCTTGGAGCGGCTGCTCACTTGCCACGTAGCATATTTGCACTCTTTTGTTAGGATAAAATAAAATAATAGGAGAGGAGATACTCTTATTGGAGTATGTTGACCGCTGCACCTTTCTCGGGTCCAATCAGAAATTCCAGATGGTCACTTGTCGGAATGACTGCTGTCGTCACCGGTGGTACACTTGGGATCGGCTACGCTGTGGTGGAGGAACTGGCGGAGCTAGGAGCAGAAGTGCACACCTGTTCACGTAATGAATCTGTACTTAACCAACGCTTACAAGAATGGTCCGACAAGGGTTTTAAGGTCACTGGATCCGTCTGCGACTTATCTTCTCGTCCCCAACGGGAAAAGCTTGTGGAAAAAGTCACATCACTCTTCGGTGGCAAACTCAACATCCTAGTAAGTTCTTCCATATCTTACCCGAAACTCTAGTTCTTTTTTCTTTCAGATGAATCGGAAAACTTACTTCCACAAACTTGTCTCCTGTAGATCAACAATGTTGGGACAAACGTATTTAAAACTACGTTAGAGTTTACCCCAGAAGAGTATTCCATGATCATGGCTACCAATTTGGAGTCTTGTTACCATATGTGTCAACTTACACATCCTCTTTTAAAAGCTTCTGGAGCTGGAAGCATTGTGTTCATTTCATCTGTTGCAGGTCTTGTTCACGTTTCTGTTGGGTCTATTTATAGTGCCACCAAAGGTATGCTTGTTTGGCGCTATATATAATGCTAAATGCATGTCTGATGAAAATGGATGGGTTTTAATGTTAGTTTTGCGTCTACAGGTGCAATGAATCAGCTTGCAAAGAATTTAGCATGTGAATGGGGTAAAGATAACATTAGGGCTAATTGTGTAGCACCATGGGTCACGAAAACCCCACTCGCCGAGCATGTAATATACTAATATGACTTCTTTATCTTTCCCTTTTTATCTTTACTGATTGATAATGTTGTGATTCCCTTGTTGTTTTGTATGTTCAGCTTCTTGAAAGCGAGGAGTTTCTGGAAGCTGTGGCGTCTAGAACTCCTCTGAAACGCGTTGCAGAACCAAATGAAGTTTCATCTCTCGTAGCGTTCCTTTGTATGCCTGCTGCTTCTTACATCACTGGCCAAACCATTGCTGTTGATGGTGGATTTACAGTCAATGGATTCTCGTGAGTGCATTCAATGGTTCGACTTAATCAAGTTGTTTCTTTAAGTAAAACTGTTCAAATAATTTGGCTCGTGGTTTACTTACACTTGTTATGTTTGGTGTAATTATGAACAATATGTTATATTTTTTATAGCTCAAGGACCATAACTGTAAATTAGTTTGTGGATGTCAGTGTTAGTAAACTAATACTTGAAATTGATGGTGGTGAGTGGTGACACTTCACGTCCAAATCCACTGGTGGATTGTCACAAAAGTCAAAAAAAATGGCTTGTTTTTTCTTTGAATATCAAAGAATGATGTCCTTACGTAAAGATATATAGATATCTGTTAAAGGGTGCTGAAACAAGAAAACGACATAGATAAAAACAAAGAATGATTTTACATGTTCTTGTGAACCAATCGTGAGGTAGTTTCATTTGTGAAGAACCTTTTGTACTGTAGTCAAAACACGAATGATGTCTTACATTATATTAGAATAAAACTAGCCAGAGGCTAGGAGGTACAACCAGAAAAAAACAGAACAAAAAAGAAAGAAACAAAACGAACGGACAACAGAATCACGACCTATGGCAACATTCTAGAATTGGGTCGCAGCACCACTCGATCCATCTTAGCTTTTGCCCTCTCCTCTTCCTTGCATTGATCCATAAGTGAGAATAGGCTTGTACCTCATACGCCAGCATCGTTCTTGAGATTGAGCTTGAGATTGAATTTGAGTTTATAGCATGTGTCTTACTATTTCTGAATCTCCAAATTACCCACATGAAGACTAGCACTATGGCTTCGTGGAGCTCCTGCAGACTATGGATTCCATTAAGTCGATTTTTACACTCCAGCAGCTCCCGACAGGAGCTAGGGAAGGGGTCTAAAGCTCACCACCATCTACGCACATGCGACCAGACTTCACTTGAGATAGGACAACCCACAAAGATGTGATCTTCTGATTCAGGAGCTACTTGACACAACTTACACACATTTGAAGAGTTAATGCCAAGATTGAAAAGGTTCGACATACATGGAAGTTTCCCATGACAGACTCGCCAAGCTAGGATGTTTACCTTACCCGGGACCAAAGGATTCCACTTCCATACATTGCCACTGTGGGGGAGGACCAGGTTGTCAATGAGAGAGCGCATAGAAGATACCATATATACCCCCGAAGGTTCAAGAGACCATGTCCATTTGCTTGAGCCGTCAATATTTTGTACTTGCTGGAGGAGATTCAAGAAAGGAACCTGATCTTTTTCTAAAGATAAAGGGAGGCAGGCTATTGACCCCCAGCAACCACTTCTCCTTTTTGCAGCCAAAGGACGGGAAAGACCACCATCAGGTCCATGGATGGCTTTTATCACCAAAGCCCATGTACTGTTAGGTTGAGACCTGAACCGCCACCACCATTTCCCTAGCAGGGTGAGATTTTGCGCCCTCAAACTACCAATACCCAAGCCGCCTCTCTCCTTATCTGCAAGGGTTTTTTCCCAAGCAATCCAGATCATTTTTCTTGATTCCATTGAGCCACCCCAGAAAAACCTCTTCCGCATCCTTTCAAGGCTATCAACTACCTTAGCAGGGGCCTTATAAATTGAGAAGTAGAAAGTACCCAGGCTGTTTAGGACTGCTTTAATTAAGGTCAGCCTTCCCCCAAATGATAGTGTGGAAGCTTTCCATCTAGATAACTTTGACTGAAATCTTTCAATGATAGGTTTCCATTGGGCTACTCTTGCCATTGAAGCACCAACCGGAAGTCCTAAATAAATGAAAGGAAAAGTGTCAATTTTACAGTTGAAAGAACGAGCCACCAGCTCCAGCTCGGAACTTTGAACACCAAGACCATACAATTTACTTTTCGCCATGTTTATCTTGAGTCCTGAAGACAACTCAAAACATCTTAGGATCCTTATCAGATTTTTTATGTTTTCCAGCGACCATGAACCCATAAATATCACGTCATCGGCATATTGGAGGTGGGAAATTACTGGGCCATGGCGGGGGAGTTGGATACCTCTAAATATGCCCTTATCCTTCGCCGATTCCATTGCGACATGAAGACCTTCCGCTGCAATGATGAACAAAAACGGAGATAGTGGGTCTCCCTGACGAAGCCCTCGCTCCATGGCAAATTCTGATGTTGCTGAGCCGTTTATAATCACCGAGACCCTAGCCGACAATAAACAGCCTCGAATCCATGAACGCCATTTTTCACCAAACTCCATTTGCAGCATGACTGAGTCAAGGAACTCCCAACTGAGACTGTCGAAGGCTTTTTCAAAGTCTACTTTGAGAGTGAAAGCTTTCTTTTTATTCCTCTTAACCCAGCTTATGACCTCGTTCAAAATAAGGGGCCCATCGAGAATATTCCGATTTTTAATGAATGTCGACTGTGTTGAGCTGACCACCAAGTGTACCACCTTTTTTATTCTTTCAGCTAGGACCTTTGAGATTATTTTATACATGCATCCAATTAAACTAATTGGGCGGAAGTCGTTTATTGTGATCGGGTCTTGAATCTTAGGGACAATGATAATAAAGGAAGAGTTGCAGCCTTTCTCGAAATGCCCCGAAGCTTCAAAGTGTTTCACTGCGAGGTATAGGTCCATCTCAAACTCCTCCCAATATTGTTTTAAGAAAGCAAAGGTGAAACCATCAGGGCCTGGTGCTCGGTCCGAACCACAAGCCCAAATGGCTGATTTCACTTCATCGAGGGAGATAGGCTCTTCTAAGAACAAGCTCGCATGGGGGGGTAATTTCTTAAACTGAGGGCTGAGGAATTTAGGACGCTGCTTGAGAGGCTCAGTAAATCTCCTGGCAAAATGATTAACGGCCAGCTCTTTTATTGTGGCGGGGTCGCTTATCCAGAATCCGTTCTCCTTGATTCCATTAATCCTCTGAGATCTTTGGTGCTTGCTTATCACACCATGGAAGAAAGCACTATTCTCGTCACCTTCTAGAGCCCAAGTGGTTCTAGATTTTTGTTTTAAATCCTCGATACGCCTGGATTCAATTTCCATAATTTTTTGATATGCGGACTGTCGGCTTAAAAGGAGATCTCTGTTAATTAAGCCCTGCTCCGCCAATTGGTCGATGTCATTTATTCTGTTTGTGAGCTCCTCCATCTCTTTTCTGGCTTTCTCAGAAACTACCTTCCTCCAAGCTTTAATGTGTTCCTTTAAATTCCGCAATTTTCCTGCAACCATGGATAGGGGAGAACAAAATAACAGATGACTTGGATTGCTGCTGATACACCAACCCCGCCTTACGACACCCTCGAACTATGGATCTTTAAGCCAGGAGTTATAGAGCTTGAATGGGGTTGGGCCAAAGTCAAGTTGGGAAGCAGATAACAAGATAGCGCAATGGTCGGAGTGCACCCTAGGCATGGCTGTAACATTCAGATTTGGCCAGGCCTCGATAGCATTTAGAGAGACAAGGAATCTGTCGAGCTTGCTATGTTTATCCCCTGCTGAGTTCATATATGTAAATCTTCGACCCCCCATTTTAATCTCCATCAGACCTATAGAATGTATGAATTCATTGAAATAAAAGGCGCTATTTTGACAGAATGTGGAACCGAGTCTTTCTTCCGGCAGGCGAACGGCATTGATATCTCCAAAGACAAACCAACAGGAGTCTAGGTCTGAATTGATGAGATCACTTAAATTGTTCCACAGGGTTCGCTTCCTCATAGGATCTTGTGGGGCGTACACATTTACAAAACAACAATTTTTTCTTAGCTTAAGCCAAATTCCCTTTATGGCAAGAAAGCCGACACCTTTTATTGATTCGGAGACCTGGAAGAGGGAGGGGTCCCATATGGAAGCAATGCCACTAGATAATCCCACCGGATCAATAACCTCGCACTGGAAGTTTGGAGAGCCCCAAATTTGTCTGTCTAGATTGTTCTTAACCTCTGTGGATTTCGTTTCTTGTAACCCAACAAAAAAAGAGTGATGCTTGAATCGACAGTCTCTGAGCCAGCTCCTCTTTATTTCACACCCAATTCCATGAATATTATTGGAGAAAATATTCATTGATCGATAATTGTCACTCCACGAGTTTTGATCATCTGCTTGAGTCGATCAGCTTGGTTACTAACCTGGAAACCCACAGATTCACCCACTGCGATTGTTTTGGCGACCTCCCAGGAAGTTGCATTTGACTCAGCGGTTATGGCATGCGAGGTTGATTGGTGGGGCATCTGAGGAGACCTAGTCGAGGTTCCTTGTAATTGATGGGCGTCGCCGATGGGGAGGGAGTAGGAAGGGGGAATTTGAGACGGAGAAGAGGGAGTATGAGGGTGAGACATCGATGGAGAGAAAGGCCTAAGGGGATGGATCCTAAGCTGGTCATTGGATACGGATGGGAAAGACCGAGATGGGGCCCTGTTTAGGTCCAAGGAACGGGTGGGCCGATGTATTTTGATTACAGGAGAAGGGAAAGCCCGCATTCTATTTAGGCCCAAGGGGGAAAGCACGCCAGCCGGGGCGCTACCTGCATCAGATGATGAAATTTCTTCACGCGTGAATTCCGGAGCTTTATGGAGACGAGGAGACGCCTTGGATCCCGAGCCTGGAATATTTTCTTGTGACTTTTCGATTTCCCTATCATGCGACTGCTGATCTTTCGCCGGAGATGCTACCGGCGACATTAAGCCAACCTCGTGGAGAGCAGGGGCCTCACTGTTGAAGCTGCCATTTTCCCCAATACTATCTTCATCTCACCATAACATTTTCTGGTAGAAATCATTAGCAGCAAGCACCAGACTGAGTTTGATGGATTCGAAGATGTCTTCCAGGATATTTATTTGGTATGGCTTTCCATCCACCAAGATTTTGATAGAGGAACTGATGATTCCGGGGTGGGATGTAAGTATCCCGACCCTTCCGAAAGCCAGATTAGGAGAACTTGTGTTGCATTCTTCTGGGATGACCACTGATCCCCACGAGTTTGCAATGATACTAAAGGCCTCTTCGCACCATGCATGTTGAGGCACCCCTTGAATAATAAGGGATGCGATTCTTTCATTGAAGTTTATACCCTCTTCCCAGGCTGATACCGTTTTGAACCAAGGTTGCCAGATCTCCCTCCCTTCGTTCAAAAACTTTTCCTTTACTGCTATATCTTCGAATTCAAGAAGCATTTTAAGGCCTCCTAAATATCTTAGCTGGATCGACGGGCATCCCTCCACTTCCTGGAAAGCTTTCACATTCATGAGAGCTTGGAAGCTTTCTACTTCCCCCACTAGAGTATTTTCCATGGCTTCTTTCGAATCGTGGAAGGATATCAGCTTTATAGTTTTCCTTGTATGTGCTTCTTCATCCTCCTTACTTGATTTCCCAGCTCCCATAGTGTCAACTGGCAAAGGTCCCCTGACAGCATCAGCAAAAGACTTGACGTATGGTTGTGGTTGTGATGTTTGGACTGCATGCTGGCCTCTCATGACTTGATGATTTTTCCTACGAGACACCTGTTCTTTTCTTTCAAATCTCGCCACATTGACTTCAATCTTCTGTGTTCCGATGATGATCTCGTTTAGTCGCTTCTCGAATGATTTAGGGTCGTGAATCCGTAGGAATCTAACAAATCCAAAGATCTTGTTTGAACGGTTCAACTTCTTGGCAATATACACATCAACAACAGCCCCATACCTGCTGAACATCCGCCATAGCGCCGCTTCACTCCAATCTGAGGGGAAATTTTGTACATAAAACGTAACGGCTTTCCCATTTATGTCGAACTCTCTCCCGTATTTCTTTCTTCTTCGTACTTGGTTCCATCCATCTTGATTTAGTGTAATAAAATTCATTCTCTCTTTTTTGTTCCCTAAGATACCGAACCACGTTAACTAATTGCATTTTAATTTTGCAGTTTTTGAGTAGTTTATTCCGCAAATTTACCGAAATCATTGATCATTTGTCGTAAAGTGTTTTGTTTATCTAAAATAAATGCGCAATTAGATTCCGACATTCTTCTTATTAATTTAGAATTGTATTTGTGAATCCTAATTCCTATCCTTAGATATTAATTTGGGTTAAAATATGAGAAATCTTCAGAAAAGTCAAAATATTTTGGGAAAATTTTTAATAATGTTTTGAAAAAAAAATTGAACAGAAAACTTACAGACTATTTAATTTTTTGAAGAAAAACCCAATAAATCGATTAATTTATTCACTTTAGCTCTTTTGACCTCCAAAGCATATCATGGGACAAAAGTGTTTACTTTTTCAAAATAATGAGAATTTTTCTATGGATTTCATGAAATTTTTTATTTAATGCATAAACGTATTTTTTATGTATTTTTATTTATTTTTATATATTTACGACTTTTTTTAAAGTTTATATATGTATATGTTAAGTATTTTTATATATTTTAAATGTATAAATAAATATTTTTATGTATTTATATGTATTTTTAAGTATTTTACATAGCTTTTGTATATTTTATGTATTATTTTTCTATATATTATGTATTTATATGCATTTTACATATTTATGTATTTTTTAAGTTTTTTATATAGATATTTATGTATTATAAATGTATAAATTTAGTTTTCTATGTATTTATATGTATTTTACAATATTTATTTATTTTTAGGTGTTATTTTTTTTATGTATTATGTATTTATATTTATTTTTACATATTTATGTATTTTTTTTAAGCTTTTAATATAGATGTTTATGTATTTCTATATATTTCAAATGTATAAACGTATTTTTTTTACATATTTATATTTATTTTTAAGTCTTTTACTTATTTTTATGTATTTTTACGTGTTATTTTTTTATATATTACATATTCATATGTACTTTTACTTATATGTTTTTTAAGTTTTTTTATTTAGATGTTGATGTATTTTAAATATATAAATGTATTTTTTATATATTTATATGTATTTTTAAGTATTTTACATATTTTCTTATTTATTTTTATATGGTTTTTATGTATTACATATTTATATGTATTTTTACGTTTATGTTATACATGTGTTTATGTATTAATATATATTTTAAATGTATAACAGTATTATTTTTACGTATTTATGTATTGTTTTATTTCAAGTCGTCTTCACCATTTCATCTATTTCTCAAAGCTTCTCTGAGTATATATGTCTAGATGGTTTTGCTATATACTTATATAATTTCAGCTTTTCCATTTGCTTATATTGAAATTAAATATAGAATTAAAAGATAAAATAACAATTTATAAGTTTTCGAATTAAACATCAAAAAGCTTTTTGCTTATAAGTTTTCGTATGTGTATAAGCTATTATTTTGCTTTTTAATTTGATGTATGATTTCAAGATAATCAACTTGGAAAATGTTAAAATATGTGGGTGTGTAGAAAAACTATTTAGACATAATCGAAGAAGTTGTGAGAATTTGATTAGATGGTGAAGACACTTAAAGTAAAAAATACATAAATACATAGCAATAATGCGGGTATACATTTAAAATAGATACAAATACATAAACATCTATATAAAAAAACTTTAAAAAATACATAAATACATAAAACACACACACACACATGTATATATATATATATATATATATAAAAATACATAAAAAGCATATAAAAATATGTAAAATACTTAAAAATACAGTTAAATATGCAAATATATATATATATATATATATATATATATATATATATATATATATATATATATGTACATTTAAAATACATACAAATACATAGACATCTATATACAAAACTACAAAAATACATAAATATGTAAAAATACATAAAAAATAACACATAAAAATAAATAAGAAATTACGTAAAATACATATAAATACCTTAGAAAATACGTTTATACATTTAAAATACATAAAAAATACGTAAACATATATATATATATATATATATATATATATATATATATATATATATATATATAACTTATAAAAATACATAAATATGTAAATATATATATATATATATATATATATATATATATATATATATATATATATATATATATATATATGTAAAAAATATGTTTATACATTCTATACAAATTTTGTCAAAATCTGCAAAAAATTCCTATTAGTTTGCAAAAATTAACAATTTGGTCTTATGACCTACTGAACATAACAAAAACGGCTAAAATGAATAAATTAGTTGTTTTTTGGGCCTTTCTATTCAAAAATTAATAGTCGGGACTTTTCTGTTAAAATTTGTTTTTGGACTTTATTAAAAAATTTCCAAATTATTGGGTCTTTTTTGGAGATTTCCTGTTAAAATATTAAGTAATAATCAACTAACTAAAATCTTATCTCTTATTTAGATGTTTGGAAATAGTGATGTTCCTCTTCCTCCTCCACGACCCACTCATAACTCAAACATAACACTTTTGTCTATCCTCTCAAAAGACAAGCTTACTAGTCCAAACTATATGGACTAAATACGAAATTTGAAGATAACACTTTGTTATAAGAACAAGGAGTATGTTCTTGATACCCGTATTCCAGAAATCGATGAAGTAGCTGCTACTCGTGAGGAACTTGATGAGCACAAACAACATGTTGACGTTGCCACTAAGGTCGCTTGCATTATGATTGCCACCATGACATCTAATCTTCAAAAGTCCTATGAGAAATATTAAGATGGGTGTAACATCCCAAAAATACAAGCCAAAAATTTCATTTTTAAATACGTCATTATAAAACCAACAGTGTAATAAAACATTTGTAATATCATGTCATGTCAAAACCAAAGTAGAAATAATCAAACATGTTATCATAAAACAATATCAGAGTGTAATCCCAAAGATCTCATGTGCGGAAAACCATAGTGTGATGCGTTGCGATCAAGCCGGCTCCTTTCTTTTAAACACGAACTACCTGAAACCAAAACTGAAAAACCGTAAGCACGAAGCTTAGTGAGTTCCCCCATCATACCACATACCATACGATCATATAACATACATATACTGTCAGGCATATCTAGGTGCCCGACCTACCCCTTCGGTCCTCTCGACCGGATACTACCTAGCATATCTGGGTGCTAGCCTCCCCTTCGGTCCTCTCGACCGGATAGTGCCTAGCATACCTGGCTGTTGGGCTCCCCTTCGGTCCTCTCGACCGGTAACCGGGGACTATTTCACCCCCTAACACTACCACATAAAATCATAGCATAAACACATAATTCATATACTGCCTAGCATATCGGGGTTCTGGCCTACCCCTTCGGTCCTATCGACCGGTAAGTGGGGACTATTTCACCCCTACTACTACCACATCATATCATATCACATATATCATAATCTGTCTAGCATAGTTGGGTACTAATCTACCCCTTCGGCCCTATCGACCGGTAACCGGGGACTATTTCACCACCTACTACCACTATCACATAACATCATATCATGCTAGCACATAAACATAACAGGTAGTAGTAAACATAGACAATTATCACAAAGACAATCATCTAACAACAACTCCTACTGGTGGGACGGCATTGTGGCCGTAGACCCACCGCTACTTGAAGGTAACTCACCTCACACTACTGAAGTCCCGAAGACACAATCCCACACTTACTGAAGTCCCGCAGACTCGACCCCAGCTGCTGCCTGACAGATTCCCGAACTGTCAACACCAAAATAACACCCAATTAATAATTGGGTCCCAATACATAACCATACGTACATTCTTTGGGTAATTACTACATTACCCCTCGCTTGGCTTATTCAAGCCCAAGGTCCAATCCGTAGGCCCAAAGTCAATTAGGAATCAAAGCCTAACACATGGCCCAATTTTCCAAATTGGGCCTAGGCCTATACATGGTCTCATTCTGAGGCCCAACATCATATAATCATTAAGGCCCAAACTATGGCCCAATTTTCTAAATTGGGCCCAAGCCCCTTACATGGGCCTTACCCTAGGCCCATTAAATTACTCTAGACCATTTGCTTGATCTTGGATAGTCCATTTAATAACCCAAATCATCAAGGCCCAATAGAAAGGCCCAACAATAAACCCAAGTGAAATTAGGGTTTCACATAAAATGATGATTAGGGTTAAGTTTCCTACTTAACCCATTAAGGACTTAATCCATTAAGTCCAATATTGCTTAGATTAATCTTTGCCAATGATTATTATTTAATATGTCAAGTTATTAAATAATTCTCGTGTGTACAACCCGATTAATTCTTAAAGTTAGGTTTTCATTGGCATTAGGGTGTTCCAATCCAAATATTAGCCCATTATTAGTTTGTTGGACTTTTAGGTTATTTAGGGCTTTATTGGGCCTATCAAGCCCACTAGAATGTCATCAAGCCCATTAGGGTTTTATTGGGTCCATTAGAGCTCCTTTGAGCCCATTAGGGTTTCACTAAGCCCATTAGGGTTTCTAGCACCCCAAACAGATCAATCACAAGAGGCAAAACGCACCGCCACCCGACACGGCGGCCGGTGGTGGCAGGAGGCGGCAGCCACCACCTAACGGTGGTGGAATTTCCTTTCATTATTCCATTTTACAATTTACAAAGAAAATACTAAAAATAAACGCACTCACACACTACACTAAGCAAAGTAAACACACATACACAGCCACCTAACGGTGGCCGGCGGTGGCGCATGGCGGCAGCCACCATGGCTGGCGGCCATGCTGGTCTCTTGACAACTCCGACCAACAAAAAAATGGTCATACACCCGATTAGCGACAGCAACACTCGACCAGGAATGCCAAACGGACATAGCCACCCACCTGGTGGCGTGTAACGACCGGAGAGCGGCTAACACGGTGGAACAGCCGCATAGCAGCGACGGCGACGATCGGAGTGGTGGAAAACAACGCTAGCGGCGGCTAACGGAATGGAGAGGAGAAGAAGTCTCGTTTGCTATCCTCGTCGTCGTCGGCAATTAGACGGAAACGCCGATCCTCGGTGGTCTAAAGCTCCAACAGCGGCGGCAACTCCCACACGAAGCACACAGTCGGTTGAGAAGGATACGACAGTGGTGTTGGTGCTCCGGTTTGTGAAGTAGCGGGTGGTGGGTGCAACATCTTGTGGCAGCGAATGAAGGTGAAGGAGAAGAACTGTCGAGACTCGGTGGTCACTTGAAGGAATAGCCGCTTGGCGGCCTTGACTGATCGGAAAACGAACGAGGGAAAGAAGCGACGGCTGGGGATCTTTTCTGGTGGTGGCGGCTACATAGAACCCGTTAGGTTAAGGGTTTGGCATGGCATGTGTTAAATATGGAGGCTTCACATGAGGGTGACAGGTTCACCCGTGTCTCATTAAATTTTTGACTATTTTACCAATATCGGTCTCTCCCTTTTCTTATTCTTTCAAAATGAGGCCATATTTTACCCTTTCTACCCTAACCTAGGAAATCCTTTTCAAATTCGACCCATAAATTACCAAACATCCCCCAATGTCTTAATTACAACATATTCAGCCCCTGACTTCATAAATATTTACAAAATAAATCCGAAACTTACATCTTAACCCCCTAATCTTCAAAAATGTGGCAATTAACTCCTCGAACCCAAAACCCTGCATATATAATTATTTATTTTAGGCTACCATTCATTCATTACTTTATTTAATTAACTAATAAATAAACGGGTGTTACAACTCTCCCCCACTTAAATTAGATTTCGTCCTCGAAATCACTCCTTACTATTTCTTGTATGCAAAACCACTTCTAGTAACATGGTTATCCTTCTAGGCACACCCTAGCCTTCCCGGGGTAGCTGTGACCAATCTTCGCAAGACCCTAATATCCTCATATGAACGAATCCCTCGCAACAGGATCACATCTACTTCGTCTGAATCTACTATCTAGAGATGGTCTGATTCCCTGACCGACCACCCGTACTGAATCATCACCAATGAATCCAATCTATTTATCCCTTAACTGTCTACTCAACTTCTGATAGTTCGAGGTTCCCCCTATAAACTGAAATCACCGACCCGATTATCAATGTGGGTTATTTAGCATAACCCAAGCAATCTGTTATTTCGTCTGTACTTGCGACCCAAAACACAATTACTAATACTGCTCAATCACTAAAATTGCCCTAACACTGAACTGCCTGAAGCAGTATATTACCGCATGGTTGCTTTCTAAAATCTAATGAGACCTCCCTGGTCTCCATTCGTTCACCAATTATCTGAAATATCGGGTTCCTGTCCCGTTGCGGAGCCAATGGTCTCCCACTTAGTCGCCCCACATAACTTCTGAACGAAATCCTTCTCTGGAACTAGTTGTCACTAGTTATCATGCCACTGAGGCTCTAATAACCTTCTGATCTAACTGACCGGTTCCATGTGTCAAATCCTGACATACTCAAATCCAAGACTAAAAGTGATTGCTACCTAACCAGTGGTAGTCTAACATCACAACGACCTTAAGCAGTCCATTGCTTCCCTGATCTTATAACTGTAGTGACGTCCCTACCGTCTCATTACTGGCTTAACCAGGTCTAATCCATTTGGATAAATCCGAAATCCGATTCGTGGATTTCCATATCCTCAATGTTGCACCCAAACTGGTGCGTACCACTGTTCATTCCGCGCCCTAACAACGCGCCCATGTTATCTACAAAGCAAGCGAATTCTACGGCTACACCTGCAGACTTACATCACTCAAGCATTATCCGCTAACCTTGTGAATGCTACGGCTACACCCGCAGTCTTACAACACTTCCCATACTAACTAACTGCTAGTGAATGCTATGGCTACCCCCGTAGTCTTACAACACTTTCCAAACTATCTGACTGCTACTGAATGCTACGGCTACCCCCGTAGTCTTACAACACTTTCCAAAATATCTGCTGCTAGTGAATGCTATGGCTACACCCGCAGACTTACAACACTTTCCATGCTAACTGACCGCTAGTGAATGCTACGGCTACCCCCGTAGTCTTACAACACTTTCCCAACCGGGTCGAACACACACTCAACCTAACCCTCAACTGAACTCGAGTCCTAACCGGAACTCTAACCTGGTTCCCGAAACCTGCTATCACGTGACCCCAGTATATCAGTACTGCAGCCATGCCCGTGATCAAAGCGTCACAGTAAACCACGAAATCATCTACACCCTCTGGCAGGGTGAGAATCGGTGCCTCGCAAAACCGCTGTCTGAGAGTCTCAAATGCTGCCTGCTGCTCAGGCCCCCAATGAAAGGCCACCGACTTCTTGGTCAGTCGGGTCAAAGGAACCTCAATCTCGGAGAAGCCCGTATAAATCTCTAGTAATAACGCGCTATACCCAGGGAATTCCGAATCTCAGATGGAGACCCCGGAATCTCCTACTGCATCACGGCCACTATCTTGGCCGAATCAACTAGAATATCCTTCTGGTTGACAAGGTGGTCAAGAGATTGCACCTTGTGCAACCAGAACTCATAGTTGGAAAACTTTACAAAGTCTCTCCCCCACTTAGGTTCGACTAAGTCTTCACATCACATGAGAATTGAAGGATTCCCAATCCTTCCCGTCTTCTAATATCCCACTAATGACAACTTGTGCCTTCCAATGCTGGCATTTAATCGCCGATTAAACCTTAAGATCTCCCATCCTCGGAAATCTCGATGAGTACTCATGAAATCTGATCCAGTCTGACACCTCAATCCATCTAACATGCTGTCACTTGAAGACCTTAATCTTCACTCTAGCTGACGAATCCTCGTTCCCTCTCCCAATCTTGCAGTACCACTAAACTCTAACCGAACACGGCCCATTCGAAAACACAATTCTCTTGAACATCCAATAACCAACCACTTATGCATCTAACACCCACGACTGACACTACCCTCTTCCTGTCACCAGTTCTCTCCGAGCAACGGTAGTGCCTTAAACTCCAAAGTTCATCCATAAACAATTACCGACCATACCTGAACAATGATAGAACCTCTGAACGCTGACTTCATTGGAGGACGATCACTCTAACCCTAATCGAGTACCCTCTAAATAATACTCCTGCATAGATCCCGACAAAGATCTGAAATGATAACGGTATGCGCGGAACCTACTCCGAAAGATGCGTCCCTTTTTGGGTTCACCAAGGACCTTTCGGCATGCAGGATGGCATATATGATCCTTGGTAACCCAAACACTAGCAGAAAAAACGACCTGAGGTCTGACTTATCCAAACTCGCTCACAATTCCAAAGCGGTACGTATCCCCAACATCCATCTAGTAGCAATAGAAGATGACATACTCGCAACGTCTGGGGAAATATTAGTCACCTTCTGCTGATATGACCAATCCTGCTACCCTGTAGCAGCCTAAACCCTTAGAGTGACAAACTCCCTTGTGTACTGTCTCGTATGCACTGCACTGACTCAGGCCCTGCTGGCCTTTCACCTGATGTTCAGAAGTCATGGGTCTCTTCCCGGGACCCTCTACTATGCGCACCTGGCACACACCTCTCTTTCCAACGTGCTCCCAAATCAATCCCGCATATGCAACTCTTGGAAATCATATCCTTCAGGGTCTGACACCCTGTCGTGCTCAATAGCTCGCTTGCCAATGGCTAAGCTGTAACAACTGGAACATCCTCTGTCCCCAAAATGGGTCACAAACCTTCCCTGAAGCTTCTTAGATTCTCCAAGACTTTCACTGATTCAAGTATGGATCATGTGCTTTCAGTAGTACGGGCCCAATACTACCTTCCACACCTATCCATACTTTCCTCAACAATCCTCCCGGATCCTCCAAGTAACATCCTCAACTAGTACATCCAAGTCTAACTGAGCCTCATTACTAACTCACTAAGATATATCCTAGGCTTCCCTAGGTTCCCAAACTCACCCAGTCCTCAGCTGCTAAAAGATTCCCAGTAATGTCAACTAGCTACCTCATGAATATAGCCACATGCAACAGAGATCAGATAATCCTTCGAGTAAAGACCCATCCCTAGAACAGTTGGACTCAAACAAGAGCTGCGCAATAGGGTCAAATCTATCACTCTGAGATTATCCAGTCTGTGCCACCTGTGACTTAGCATATTCACTTAATAGTTAGCTCACATTACTAAAAGTCCCACAAAGCACAAAGCAAGTAGCATTCAGACAATGGAAACTCTAACCATCATATTCCAATCAAATCATTCTATCCTCTAATCAGGAATCTGTACATGCAATTCAAAGGCTCATACAATCAGGCATAACCTAAACAGGCTATCCTATCACTGAATGATTTGTACTACCATGCAGGTCTACAAGCTCATACAATAGGCACATAAGGTATCCTCCTAGATCCTTAGCCCTAATCTAGCATGCAGTTCTCATAATCATATCATATCATATCATATCATAACATGTATGGGTATCTTGGGAAAAACTTACTTGAGCTCGGCTGATTGCACGCATCACACGCTTTGTTCTTCTCAAAGTTCTTTTCTCTTTTTAGATTCTATTCAACTCCTTTTTATAAAATGGTTTTACTTTTGAAAATTTTCATACCAAGCCCTTATTTTGAGTTCAGACACACCCGAGAGTATGTTTGAATCCCTCAAACCAAGGCTCTGATACCAACTTGTAACATCCCAAAAATACAAGCCAAAAATTTCATTTTTAAATACGTCATTATAAAACCAACAGTGTAATAAAACATTTGTAATATCATGTCATGTCAAAACCAAAGTAGAAATAATCAAACATGTTATCATAAAACAATATCAGAGTGTAATCCCAAAGATCTCATGTGCGGAAAACCATAGTGTGATGCGCTGCGATCAAGCCAACACCTTTCTTTTAAACACGAAGTACCTGAAACCAAAACTGAAAAACCGTAAGCACGAAGCTTAGTGAGTTCCCCCATCATACCACATACCATATTATCATATAACATACATATACTGTCAGGCATATATGGGTGCCCGACCAACCCCTTCGGTCCTCTCGACCGGATACTGCCTAGCATATATGGGTGCTAGCGTCCCGTTCGGTCCTCTCGACCGGATACTGCCTAGCATACCTGGGTGCTGGGCTCCCCTTCGGTCCTCTCGACCGGTAACCGAGGACTATTTCACCCCCTAACACTACCACATAAAATCATAGCATAAACACATAAGTCATATACTGCCTAGCATATCTGGGTGCTGGCCTACCCCTTCGGTCCTGTCGACCGGTAAGTGGGGACTATTTCACCCCTACTACTACCACATAATATCATATCACATATATCATAATCTGTCTAGCATAGTTGGGTACTAATCTACCCCTTCGGCCCTATCGACCGGTAACCGGGGACTATTTCACCCCCTACTACCACTATCACATAACATCATATCATGCTAGCACATAAACATAACAGGTAGTAGCAAACATAGACAATTATCACAAAGACAATTATCTAACAACAACTCCTACTGGTGGGCCGGCATTGTGGCCGTAGACCCACCGCTACTTGAAGGTAACTCACCTCACACTACTGAAGTCCCGAAGACACAATTCGACACTTGCTGAAGTCCCGCAGACTCGACCCCAGCTGCTGGCTGACAGATTCCCGAACTGTCAACACCAAAATAACATCCAATTAATAATTGGGTCCCAATACATAACCATACGTACATTCTTTGGGTAACTACTACATTACCCCTCGCTTGGCTTATTCAAGCCCAAGGCCCAATCCGTAGGCCCAAAGTCAATTAGGAATCAAAGCCTAACACATGGCCCAATTTTCCAAATTGGGCCTAGGCCTATACATGGTCTCATTCTGAGGCCCAACATCATATAATCATTAAGGCCCAAACTATGGCCCAATTTTCTAAATTGGGCCCAAGCCCCTTACATGGGCCTTACCCTAGGCCCATTAAATTACTCTAGACCATTTGCTTGATCTTGGATAGTCCATTTAATAACCCAAATCATCAAGGCCCAATAGAAAGGCCCAACAATAAACCCAAGTGAAATTAGGGTTTCACATAAAATGATGATTAGGGTTAAGTTTCCTACTTAACCCATTAAGGACTTAATCCATTAAGTCCAATATTGCTTAGATTAATCTTTGCCAATGATTATTATTTAATATGTCAAGTTATTAAATAATTCTCGTGTGTACAACCCGATTAATTCTTAAAGTTAGGTTTTCATTGGCATTAGGGTGTTCCAATCCAAATATTAGCCCATTATTAGTTTGTTGGACTTTTAGGTTATTTAGGGCTTTATTGGGCCTATCAAGCCCACTAGAATGTCATCAAGCCCATTAGGGTTTTATTGGGTCCATTAGAGCTCCTTTGAGCCCATTAGGGTTTCACTAAGCCCATTAGGGTTTCTAGCACCCCAAACAGATCAATCACAAGAGGCAAAACGCACCGCCACCCGACACGGCGGCCGGTGGTGGCAGGAGGCGGCAGCCACCACCTAACGGTGGTGGAATTTCCTTTCATTATTCCATTTTACAATTTACAAAGAAAATACTAAAAATAAACGCACTCACACACTACACTAAGCAAAGTAAACACACATACACAGCCACCTAACGGTGGCCGGCGGTGGCGCATGGCGGCAGCCACCATGGCTGGCGGCCATGCTGGTCTCTTGACAACTCCGACCAACAAAAAAATGGTCATACACCCGATTAGCGACAGCAACACTCGACCAGGAATGCCAAACGGACATAGCCACCCACCTGGTGGCGTGTAACGACCGGAGAGCGGCTAACACGGTGGAACAGTCGCATAGCAGCGACGACGACGATCGGAGTGGTGGAAAACAGCGCTAGCGGCGGCTAACGGAATGGAGAGGTGAAGAAGTCTCGTTTGCTATCCTCGTCGTCGTCGGCAGTTAGACGGAAGTGCCGATCCTCGGTGGTCTAAAGCTCCAACAGCGGCGGCAACTCCCACACGAAGCACACAGTCGGCTGAGAAGGGTACAACAGTGGTGCTGGCGCTCCGGTTTGTGAAGTAGCGGGTGGTGGGTGCAACATCTCGTGGCAGCGACTGAAGGAGAAGGAGAAGAACGGTCGAGACTCAGTGTTCACTTGAAGGAACAGCCGCTTGGCGACCTTGACTGATCGGAAAACGAACGAGGGAAAGAGGATACGGCTAGGGAGCTTTTCTGGTGGTGGCGGCTACATAGAACCCGTTAGGGTTAGGGTTTGGCATGGCATGTGTTAAATAAGGAGGCTTCACATGAGGGTGACGGGTTCACCCGTGTCTCATTAAACTTTTGACTATTTTACCAATATCGGTCCCTCCCTTTTCTTATTCTTTCAAAATGAGGCCATATTTTACCCTTTCTACCCTAACCTAGGAAATCCTTTTCAAATTCGACCCATAAATTACCAAACAGCCCCCAATGTCTTAATTACAACATATTCAACCCCTGACTTCATAAATATTTACAAAATAAATCCGAAACTTACATCTTAACCCCTAATCTTCAAAAATGTGGCAATTAACTCCTCGAACCCAACACCCTACATATATAATTATTTATTTTAGGGTACCATTCGTTCATTACTTTATTTAATTAACTAATAAACAAAACGGGTGTTACAATGGGTTTTCTATATTATTTCTATGTACTTGCGGAATTTCACATAACTAATTTTGTGTGTATGCAATCCAAGAAACAATTCTATATCTTTTCTCATAATAGCAACATACTTTGAAACTACTAAATAACCTAGCTAAAAACCAAGATCGAAAGTTTTTTTTAAAACATACCTTTATGTTATTTTTGAAAATAACAATGTACTTTGAATAATCTTGGAATGCTAGCCCTAATAGTGCGGAAGCCTCTAATGAATCACACCAAAACCTTAGGATTGAAAATAAAGAGAGAGAGAGAGAGAGAGAGGGAGGGGGAGAGGGGAGAATTTCGAAATTCATTGTAAAGCTATAGGGTTCTTTAAGTCTTATGGAGGTCCCTATTTATACTGGTACGATTCCCTGATTTGAATCCTAAAGATTCATAAAATATTCCTTATTTCCTTATTAGTTTCCTTAGTGACCAAGAAAACTTCTAGAACCCTTGTAGGAGGCTCCCTAAAATCGTCCCTAGCAAGGATGTTCTAGAATGCGTCATTACTCAACTATTAAACAATTACATTCTACCCTTAGACTCAATAATTAATTCTAATTAATCCAACACAATTAATTAAATTCATTATGATTGATTCTAAATTAAAAAATTTTCATTTCTGACTAATATATCAATCTCATAATATATTAACATATTAATTATTTCTCTTTTATGATCAATCCATGTCATTTTCCCAGTTATGAGGGCAACCTAAAAAGGACTTTCCTACTATTCAGTCAATTATACAAATTTAGTTAAGACCTTAGACACCCTAATCCAATAGTCTCCCACTTAGATAATTCGTCAACTACAAATTCAGGTATAACTCTTTGAATAACTAGTAACTAATGTATTCCAATCCATTGGCGCATCATCATGCCTTGCCTTTGCCTTTGCCTTTGGGCTCCGATGTACCTGGAACAAATCCACAGACGGTAAGCTGAAAGCTTAGTGAGTCGCCCAGAGCATACCCCACACAAACCACAAATCACATTAGCTATAAAACCTATCTCTACCACATAATACATATCGATTAGCTATAGTAGCTACCTCTACCACATATCACATGTCAATTAGTTATGAAGTTATCTCTACCGTTAGCCACAAGGGTTATCTCTAACGTTAGCCACAAGGCTATCTCTACCATCAGCAATAAAGGTTGTCTCTACCATTAGCCATAAGGCTATCTCTACCATTAGCCACAAAGGCTATCTCTACCACATATCATGCATACATACATATCACACCTCTACATAGCAAGTAAACCAATTAACATAAAATAGGCCTCCCTTGGTGCCTTAGACTCATTGGTATGGTGAGAAAACTCACCTCACAAAGCTAACTAGCAACTAAAATTAGGTATGTCCTACGATGCTCCTCCCAAACTGCCTATAACCAACAAGGAAATAATCTTAACTCAGCCCCTAATGCTCCTCTGGGTCAAACCTGGTCAAAGTCTAGGTCTGTAGTCAAGGTCAACAGTCTATATTGACCTTGACTCATCGAGTGCAATCAACCAGTCATTGGGTTCCCTGCTTAACTCATCAACTCGCCGAGTCACCCGAGAGACTCGTCGAGTTCCTTGATGTTTACAGCCGTAAACTACCAATCGAACACCCTTGACCGAGAACCCTTGGTTATGAACCCTTGACCATGAATGAGAAAACCCTCTCGACTCGTCGAGTCACTTGCACGACTCGCCGAGTCCCCTTAGTCCATTATGTTTACGACCCTTTCCAGTGGGACCCAAGGTCCTAAACTTCAGATCTATCCTCTACTAGTGTAGATAATATGTACTGTTGCAAACTTTACATGCATGCAAGGCCTCAAATGGCCATAAAACTAAAAATTAACCTTCAAACAAGGTTTTCATGCATGGAGAGGGAATAAGCTTAATAAAAGGTGCGAATTTATGATATTTGGGACCTAAGGAGGTCCAGATCTGGAATCATAACCTTATGATAGGTCCAGATCTAAGTTTACTTCCATCTCCTCAAGGTTGGCCTT
Organism: Lactuca sativa; assembly: GCF_002870075.4. Classification (NCBI taxonomy): domain Eukaryota; kingdom Viridiplantae; phylum Streptophyta; class Magnoliopsida; order Asterales; family Asteraceae; genus Lactuca; species Lactuca sativa. The sequence continues at coordinate 90,305,015 of NC_056631.2, forward strand.
AACTTCCAAAAAGAAATCAAGGCTTAAGGTAGCAGATTAAAACCTCAGACAGATGCCCAACACGAAATAGATGCTTGATCTAATACTTCTCCCTTGATACTTCCTCTTCAAACTTGGAATCCTCCCCAAAATCTCAAAGATAAGCTCCCTGTTGTTCTTACTTCACACACTAGAGGGTTTGTGGTCGTGAACATTCTTCTATGGTGTTAAAGGAGGCTACTAGGGTTTATAATGATGTTTATATAGGGGCAAACCCCGAAACTAGGGTTTTCTCTAAACAGTTCCGAGTTGCCGAGTCAGTTCCGACCCACGTCCAAGATGTCACGACCCTACTCAACGAGTTGATCTCCCAACTCGCCGAGTCCATGCATAAAACCTCCCCAAATTTGCAAATTTCCAACCAATACTCGAACTAGGTGTTACAAATGACATCAACCACCACAATTGTCGCCAGTGATGAAGAGTAAACCCACAAAGGGTCGTCGATCTAGATGGGCCTCCTTCTCCCTTCTCGTGATTTTTGATCCACTACCAGACAACCTGTCTTGCTGCTTCGTCTGTACTTTTCTCAATCTGATGAAAACGAAGGCGTCTCCCCTTTTTGATTTTTGATACACCACTAAACGGCCTCTCTTGTGTGTTTTTCCTTCGGTTGCAGGTTTAGAAAAACGGGGATTTTACGATAGAAGTCATCTCCACCACGATTTCACCCTTCGACAACTTCCATGAGGATAAATGATATATATATATATATATATATATATATATATATATATATATATATATATATATATATATATATAGAGAGAGAGAGAGAGAGAGAGCCTTTTATTTTTTAATTATGAAAAAAATAAATAGGCATTAATTTTTTTTTAAAATGGGATATATTTTTTCCAGGTGCAAAAATAGCCCTTTAGAAGTGAAAATACAAATATACCCTCGTGTGAGAGGTACATGAGGGGGTTAACATCAACAAGTTAATGGAAGTTAAGCCCGGAGACCAATTTCACATACAAATTATTGCAAAAGGACTATGAAAAAAAAAAAAAAACTCGGGTTTTAGACTAAAACCCAAAAATTTGCATACCGTAGGGACCATTTTTGCAATTTTGTCTTTTATTTTTTCTTTTATTTAATTATTTATTTATATATTAATTTTTATATGTAAACTATAACTTGAAAAATAAAATAAATATAAAAGATAAAAATTAAACAAAATAAATTGAAGAATTAGACAAAAAAAAAAGATATACAAACAATTTAACTAATAATTTTTTTAAAAACAAGTTGTATATGAGGTGTTCGACTAGTCTTTCTTTCACAATGCCTTTTTCTGAAAGGCTTCTACCATATTTCTCTTTCCTACTTGTGACAACCAAACACAATTCCTGTTACCTACGCTTGAAGATATGACACTATCCATCTTTTGTTTTGGGTCCCAATACTCGAAAAATGCATAATCAGATGATCAACGTGAAAAGTAACTCATTGTACTTCATATTTATAGATTAAAGGAACCTTAATCGAACCAAACTACCATTAATGACCTTTTGTTTGACTTCTATTAAATCAGTCAGTGATAGGATCCCCTTGGATAATAAATGCAACCAAGGTCTCATAAACAATAGATCGATCCAAACTTTCTTTTGCATGATTGAACAAACTGGCGAACCCATAAAAAAAATTCATTCTTACACTTCTTCTTTGATCTTCTTGTTCTTGTAAGACAATACCTCCACGAAATTTCTCCCATGACACAGCTCACAAGAATCGGAATGATTGAAAGTTGAAACAGCCATCCATTTACGCTGAGAAAAGTTCTTGAAGCTGAGTAAGTCTTTCATGAAGCCCTCACAGCCAATAGCAACAGTAGGCATTGTAGAATATGAGATATACTGAGATTTCTTGAAGATTCTGTTGGGTTAATCGGATATTAAACCAAGGGCATTTTAGGAAAGTTCCATATTTAAGTTTTATTTTATTTTTTCAGAGTTTGGGTAGGATTCTATATATTTCAATTAGTATATATATAGTTGTAATAGTTTGTTTTTTTTTTAATTGAGTGAAAAACTCACGTTTTGGTGAAACCTTTGGAATCAAGTAATTACTTTTTTTGTATTCGTTTTCTTTTTTCCTTGTTGTTCGGCAGCTCTTGCAACACAACACAAGAAAGTTGTATCTTGTTTCTTATCTACAGATTCACCATCTGAAATACGAATGAACATGCATTCTTTGGAGCTTGAAGTCGGACTAACATATTTGATAATACGTTGAGAAAATCTTATCAACACTAAGAGATATGATCCAACATGAAAGTGGATCAACAACATGAGCCATAGATCAGTGTCAAAATCAATCATCCATGACTCCATCAAACACGTCTTCATTGAAGACTACCCCTCCTTATATATCTGCGCCTTTCTTGAAATAATGTTGTTTCTTTCCCATTATACCCGACCAATCCTCTTCTCAAAAAGAAGAATTTTTTTAAGCAATGACCAAACTACCCCTTGAGAGATTTTATTACAGCACACGTAATTGACCAAAATAACCCTGTTAGCATGAATAAATGCAGAAGCAGCCTTGTTGTTCTTGACGCTGATAGCATGAAGCTGGTGCAGTGTCCAAACTACCCTTTTGACTAAAACTGAATGATAGTTGACCAGTTGCATTTACATGAACCTATAGCTATACTAAGCACGTAAAGACAATACACATGCCAGCTTTCCTTGGCCAAAAAAAGATTTGTTTTCCATTAAACTCTTTGGTTGATGGTCCATAAGAAAATTACTGTTGTGCCCTTTTACATTCCTCATTTACTTGTTTTTTTAACAGTGATGAAGATTTGTTATACGTTGCCTTTTCGATGATAGCATTTGAGAAACGTCCAAGAAAATGACACAAATGCACTTGCTTTTTATTTACATTGATCCACATAAAAGAGATATGTTCCTTCTGAATTTTTACCACAATCCTAACTGTCTTTGTGACTCTCATTATATGTTGGGCTGGGCCCACGGCCATGCATATAGTGCTAAGCCCATTGCATGAGTGGTATGGGCCCATTGTATGACGGGTTATGCCTAAATGTATGTTGTGATGGGCCTATTGATTAGAAATGTCACACCATACACCAAGAGCTGAATTTTTTGTTATGTATGTGACCGAATTCCTAATTATATTTTGAATGTTGTAAATCACTTTTCTCCATAAGTTATTTGGCTCCATGTGGTCAGCATTCCTTTCATTATTAAATTATTTAGAGAATATTATAATTTTGATACCTAAGTTTTGCATCTTTCTACAAGATTGTTTTTTTTTTTTTTTTTTTAAATTGATGTGATGGTCCTCATTTTTTCAAATCCATCATCTTTGGTCTCTTAACCAATTAACAGTTACTGTTAATGCTCCGTTAAGTTTTTATGAAATGTCAAAAAAACATATGTTTTGTTCTTTGGAGATTTTGTATTTTCTTATTAGTTATACGTGTACCTACCCTAGTCAACTAAATCAACAGGGAAAATAATCAATGTTCAGATATTTTTCTGATTATTCATCCAATATTTAATGACATTAGGTACGGAAGAAGCATCATTAAACAATTTCTAAGTGATTTTTAGCAGTTCAAGCGTCACAAAAGCGATCGGATGTATATTGATGGCATGAGTTAAGCCTATCAATGAATCAATAGGCAACAATTGTTTCTCTATGGAGATCAACTTCTATTCAAACCAAATGACAACTAAAGTGTCAAAGAGGCAAAATCTCTAGCCCTTTCATCATTTCGAACAAGGGTTGAATTCAAGATCTAAAGAGCAACATACTATGAAGATAGTTTATATGTTGATCATTTAGATTTAGTGTTCAACATAAGCTGGGAAAAGAATTCATAGCAACTAGCATGATCAAACGGAAAAGGATTTACACTTAAGCTTGAAGGTAGAGGTGAGCTGGTTGGATATGGTCTTTGAGAAAATAGAAATGTGAAAATACCAAAATAACAACAAACAACAAACACAAAGATGCTGTTTGTTTTGGAAGTGGTTAAATGTCTTTTGTCTTTTTTCAAGTTTGCGGAAGAAGATGTGCACTTGCAAAACGTCTACTCACCAGAAGGGAAAAGTGCTCAAAAAGTACTTTTGTAGAAAAACAAACGAGGTCAAAGTCTCCAATGTCGCAACATTTACATGCCAAGAACATTAGCCTATAACATCACAAGCATGTTTGGGGATACCGAGAGCTTTTAAGGATTCTTTACAATTTTATGGATATGGTCTTTGAGAAAATAGAAATGTGAAAATACCAAAAAGCCTATTACCTCACTTTTATGAGATTTGGGTTTTGTTATTGTTATTGTGGTAAAGTACCAAAAATGACAACACATGGGCATTTTTATCATTTTGATACATACTTAAGGGAGGGATATGGAAGGTAACGGCCTAAAGGACTAACGTTTTTGGATTTTGAAACCATGAGAACAATTGGCATCAATTTTTCAAAAATACGACTAAAAATGCACAAATATGCAAATCATATGGACCAAAACTGTAATTTACTCTTAAAATACTAGATTTCGATTGAAAATTTAAGATCAAAATTGAAAATTATATATTATATTATAAGGCATATTTTGAATTTCAAGAGCTATAAGTTATAAAGTTGTTTGTACAAATCAATTATGTATAAATATAAAATTATGTATTTAATTTAATTTATATTTTTCAAATTAGACATCATTATTAATTATTTTACATCAAATATGTAAACATGTAATATAAAATATAAACATAAATATTTTATTTAAAACTGTTAAGTTTTTTATTATATACTAACTAATAATAAATTCAAATAATAATTTTCTGTAAAAACTTATTCGTTAAAATAGCTATTTATCACCGCCGCTTTACGCATACATCTAACATCTACTATAACTACTATAATTTAAAGAGTTTTCAAATCGATAAATAAAAATATAATCAACGATCCCTTATGCCTTCTTCATATATTTTCGTACTCCACCACTAAAAAATCCTTTATTTTTCCTTTTAAATAACGTTGTTCGAATTTCATGTCCCCACCTTAATATAAATCACGTTAGGAGAACCTATAAGTATTGCATGGGAAGGTAAACCATACGATTTTTGTGAGTCAGGCCATATCACAAATATAAAACCACCATCACCACCATAAAACACCCCAGTCCACCAAATTGACCTTCATAATGGACGGCAGGAGAAAGAATATTGCCACCACCAGTGACGGTGGCAATGGTGGTTCTAATTTCCAGATGCCACTCCACTACCCAAGGTACACAAAGGACGAGTACAAGGAACTACCAGAGTGGATGCTTGACCAATTACTTGCTCAATATGGTCTATCCGCCAGTGGCCACCGTGATTTGGAGTCCAAAAGGGAGTTTGCAATGGGGGCTTTTCTTTGGCCACCACAACACCAGCCACCACCGCCTAGTAATTACCATGATCAGCTGGCAGCACACCGCTACCGCTTCAACGGAAAGATTTGCTCCGCTTCCCCAACTGTTTGGTCTTTTCTACGCAAAAAGAAAGTTTGATTAATAACTACTTGTAATCCTTGGAATAAACTGAAGGGGTATAATCTTAAGAGTAATTTCAATTACATGAAATAAATAGATGCGATTCTCTTAATTATCCATTTATTTTCATGCATGTTTCTATTTAAAAAGCATCAATTTGTAAAACTAATTTTATCGCTGAACTGTGTAGCCTGGAGGTAGGTTTTTAAGCAACATATTCCCTTCGCTAATAAATCCGCCACCGATGCCTTTTTCTATAGTAGTGATAAAGGAATAGAATGGAAGTCGAAGGTATAAAATTTTATGTTATTTACAACCAACACTTTGAAACGGACAGTTTCTATTTGTGTTAAATCGTATTTGTTCACTTTTTTACAAGTATGTTTCGACCAAATGCATAGTAAGATGATCTAAAAGATACCAACTTCGTATTATAGGTACAAAACTCAAAGATTCAAACTAAAGATCCTAGTCTTAATGCACTTAGCACTAGTGTAAATTCCAATTACATTAAATGTTTATATCACAAGAATCACCAACATTTAACATTTGAATAGAACATTTTGGTTTAAATATATGTGTGCGCACACAAGAATGAATGCATAGGTATCTACTAGTGGCTGCCTTGGGGGTCGTGCGGATATGGTCGCACGGGGCCTCCAATCCTAAAGGGCCTTTGATTGAGAAATTTCTTTAATATTATATTACTAAAAAGAATTTGAAGAAAATAATGATAATATGTTAATTAAAGTATAATTGCATATTGCAAATCTCATTTATATTATTAACAATAAAAGTTATGTTTGTTAAATATGTTATCAGTATCAATTAGAATCTAATACAATATATAAACATTTACACTACGAAACTAAAGCTCTAAAGCCTAACTCAACTTTTGAAAATGTATTTGGCTAGAAGGTCAAATTGAGTATATGAAAAGTATCACAATTTTAGTTGGATGCAACAAGAATGAAATTATTAATTCAATTGTATATATTATAGAAAAAAATATCAAAATGCCGTAACGAAAAATTCGTTCAGTTGAGCAGAATGTATTTGAAAATAATACTATAAATTTTGATAATGTTCAATCTTTGAAAAAGAACTTACATAATATATTATCACTTTCCTGATAGAATTTGATTTGTGATCAAGTAGTGGACTCTTTTTGTCTTTAGTGATAAGAAACTTCCTTAATAATATTTTACAAGAAATGTATGGGTCGTTAATTTAATTTTTGCACTGGGCCTCTAAAATCTCAAGGTCACGCCTTATATGTTATTGTTACATGAAAGTGACCATCGGCAGCTAGGAAGAATAAATGGAAGCGGAGACTTGTTTTGATGTAGCGAAGAGTTCAATGAGAGATATGTTGGCAAAGAGTTGAGTTTCTAAAGGATTTACTGCAGAGTTGGATATCAGAGTTAATGAAGAAGCGAAGAGTTAAAGCTTTTGTTGTTTTGTGGATACCGCAGTGTCAGTAAGTAATGATCACCTTTCCGATATTGTGTGTTAAGTTGGTGTTGAAAGTCCAAGCATGAGAGGCATGGATGTCTTAATAAGAGACTACTTTAGTATTATCTTATTTAGGGGCATTTACCACTTCATCCTATAAATAGACATGTATTGTAATCGTTTAAAAGTGTGTCTGATCTTCATCTTCATTGTAACTCATTCAAGTGAAACAGAATCTCCTTATCATTATCTTTAAGTTCTTCATTGTTCTTAATTCTTTGTTCACTTTATAATGTCTTGTGTTTGAATGCAAACCTAGATATGATTCAACAAGTATTGTTTATGTTTTCGTATATTTAGTGAAGTATATTGTGATCATGCTTCCTTCTCAAATTCCTTTACTTATTATTAGTGTTGAACTTCATAAGATCCTAGAGATTAACTTTCATTATGCATCATAATATCGTGCTCATTTATAGTTCTTCTCTCAACAATTGGTATCAAAGCCATAGTGGTTGCTTTTTAACTTTATTTGAAAATCCATAATCTTTTATAAAGAAAAACTCTAATTTAAAAAGGCCTTCTATACCACTTAGCTCATCTTTTTCAAACAAGGAAAATGTCACAACTTTACTCATTAAATGTATCTAACAGTGTTCAAGGTTCTAATCGATCTCTATTATTTTTTGCAAGTGAATATTATCACTAGTCTCAACGTATGGAAAGATATTTAAGGAGACTTGTTAAGGAAGTTTCTAGATCTGTAGAAAAATGACCACATGTACCTGTCCTTACACCCATTTTCATCGATGAAACTCAAAACAGACTTGGAGGTGGTCAAGTTGATGGGTTTTGAGCACTCTAACAACCTTATGGTGCACATGCCACCCTAAATGCTTTGGATCTATGTTTTCTCTAATTATACATGCAATTTGATTTTCCAAAGCATTATCCTAACTAGCAAACAAAGAATGGGTACTTGAACAACAAAAACTAGTTAGATAACTTACCTCTTGTTGTAGCTTGTTAACTTAAACCTTTAAGAGCCTTGCACCCCAAGTGTGATGCGTCAACTGCTTCACAAAACACCACCAGCAATGGAGGACTTGAGAGAGAGTGACTTGTACAAAAATCGGCTCTTATGATCTCCTAGAACAACTAGTGTCGATTTTAGGAGATAAGGGGTTTCTTTTATAATGTGGTAAAGTCTAGGGTTACATCTAATCATCTATGTAAACCCTAATGGACATGAACTTTCATATTACTTAGGCTTCATGGGTTAAACCTCCATGGACTACCATATTGGTATTAGCCCATCCTAAATAACCATAGGCCAACACTATAACAATCATTGATTTACCAAATCAATACCCGTACATTTAATTAGTCTCTTTTGATCACTAAATTAATTCCAAATTAATTCTTGATCAATACTAATTATATAATATGATTTCACATTAATATATTAGAACTTATAATATATTAATAAATCATAAATAATCTTTTCTCAAAAGTCCATCCCGTCAAATTGTTCCGGTGAAATGCAACCTAAATGGACCATGCTATTTTCGGGTTAAGTACATACCAATTATAGTTATGGACTTAGACACCTTATCCAACAGTCTCCTACTAGGATAAGTCTAATAACTATAGCTGCAAGTATGACTTCAGGAACCGACTAGCAATCGTAGCTCTTAAAAGTCTTTGTCAAACTCTGACATGTCATTTAGATAAGCGATCATATAATCCTCTATTCTTCAAGATATCAGCCGGACAAATACATGGATAAATGTAATACTTATTGTCCAACAGTTTGTTTCTTGATTTCCGATTTATTTGACAGAGAACATAATTGAACACACCAATTTAGTCTCGACCGGGTCCTGGCACATAAGTCAAAACAAAATCATCGAGGGGCCCAAGATATTGCTTTTAATCCTCCAAGGACTAAAAGGAACAGATAACCTTCGACAATATATTCTTGTACTGACTACTTGTTAAATCATACACAGTAGTTTGTTTTATAACATCAAGTTACTAATGCGGTTTCACACTATCAATATACAACCAACTCATAGTCAACAACTCATATATCTTGGTGTGAATACTTATATGATATTATCGTCTCACGATCACTTGAGATAAATTCCATGAAGTGACTCAAGTGAGCGTGGTTTTAATCCAACACTCAGACCTTATGAGCACTCAGGAATGTTGTAGCAAATTTTGCTATGTCTAATACACTTCAGGCAATCTACAAGCCAAATTCATGACAGTCTTGCCTCAATACCTACTTTGAAAGTATGATCGACTGTGGACAGTTTGAATAATATAATTATTTTGGAAGTCAAAACATGCACAATGAAACAATAGTAAAGGATTGACAAAAGATAGTAACACTACTTATAAATAAAAAACACCTATTATTTAATCATCAAATGTCAATTACATTTCAACTATTACAAGTTTCTAATCAGCTATCTAATCATTAAAACTAATATCGTCCTTCAGCCCAATGCGCCTCGCATGTTGTAAGTGCTTAACCCTACTCAGTCCCTTCGTGAGGGGATCTGCTGGGCTCTCCTCTGACGATACCCTCTCTGCTAGAAGGATTCCTTCTTCTATTCGATGTCTTATGAAGTGATATTTTCTGTCGATATTTCTGGATCTGCCATGATCCCTTGGTTCCTTGGCTAAGGAAACCGCACTCTCGCTATCATGGAAAATCTCCATAGGCTCCTTTATAGCTAGTACAAGTCCAAGGTCTCCAATGAAATTCTTCAGCCAAAATGCCTCCTTCTCCGCCTCGCTTGCTGCTATGTACTCTGATTCGCATGTTAAATCAGCTATTGTACCCTGCTTGGAACTTTTCCAAGTTATTGCTCCTCCATTAAGGGTAAATACCCAGGCCGACTGAGATCGGAAATTATCTATGTCGGTCTGAAAGCTGGCGTCACTATACCCCATTTCTCTCAAGTCATCACTCCCACCGAGGGTAAGGACCCATTCCTTAGTCCTTTGTAGGTACTTGAGAATGTTCTTTACCTCAGTCCAGTGAGCCTTACTAGGATTCCCTTGATATCTGCTGACCATGCTTAAAGCAAAGGCCACATCAGGGCGAGTACAAGTCATAGCATACATGATTGAACCAACTGCGGAAGCATATGGTACTCGACTCATCTCAGCTATCTCAGCCTCTATACTCGGACTCTGAGTTTTACTCAGTTTTGTATTGCCTTGGATGGGTATGTCACTTTTCTTAGAATCCATTATGTTGAACCTTTTCAACACCTTATCCAAGTAGGTACTTTTGACTAAGTCCAATTAGTCTTTTACTCCTGTCTCTCAATATCCTTATCCCTAGAATATAGGCAGCTTCTCTGAGGTCCTTAAGAGCGAAACACTTCCCAAGCCAGTACTTAACCTCCTTCAAGGTTGGAATGTCGTTTCCTATGAGTAGTATGTCATCCACATACAACACCAAAAAGCTGACTATACTCCCACTAGCCTTGACATACACACATGACTCATCCTCGCTTTTCGAAAAACCAAACTCTTAGACTTTCTCATCGAAACAAATATTCCATCTGCGAGATGCTTGTTTCAATCCATAAATGGATTTCTCAAGCTTGCACACTCTATTAGGATACCTTGCATTAACAAAACCCTCTGGATGACTCATGTAAACATCCTCAGCCAACTTTCCATTAAGGAAAGCGGTTTTGACATTCATTTTCCATATTTCATAATCATGCAATGCAGCTATGGCTAGCATAACCCTAATAAACTTAATCTTCGCCATTGGCGAGAGGGTTTCATCATAGTCAACTCCCGGAGTTTGAGTAAAGCACTTCACAACCAGTCACGCCTTATATGTGTGTACCTTTCCATCTATGTTGGTCTTCTTATTGAATATCCATTTGCACCCGACTGTATTACGACCCAGTACATTGTCAACCACGTTCCAAACTTGATTCTCATACATGGACTGAATATCGTTGTCCATAGCTTCTTGCCTGTCGTGGCCTCCTTGTAGTTATTAGGTTCATCTAAATTTATCAGTGTGCTATCATTGATAAATTTATCACCCTAAGATGTTATATGGAAACCATATAACACAGGTGGAACACTAATTCTACTGGAACGCCTCAGAGGTACGGACTCGTCAATTGGCTCAACAGGAGTTTCCTCCTCAGGATGATTGTTGGTATTTGAGGTTCATTAACCGCTTGACTCTTGAAGCTCTTCAAGGTCAACTTACTTCCCACTGTATCCTTGACCTATGAGTTCTCTCTCGTGAAAGACTCCTCTCCTTGCAACGAAGACAACATTGTCACTCGTTCTGTAGAAGAGATATCCAAAGGATTTTTTTGGGTAGTCGATGAAAATACACCGCTCACTATGAGGTTCGAGCTTGTCATGAGTCTCATGTCTCACGAAAGCCTGACAACCCCAAACCTTGATGTGTGCTAACGAGGGAACCTTCTTTGTCCATATCTCATGATGCATTTTGGCAACGTTCTTAGTTGGGACTAGATTACGGATATGGGCGGAAATCTCTAAGGCATACCCCCAGAATGAGATAGGTAACGAAGCTCGACTCATCATGGAACAAACCATGTCCAACAAGGTTCGATTGCGCCTCTCAGCCATACCATTAAGTTGTGTTGTCCTAGGTTGCGTCAATTGTGAAACAATCTCACATTCCTTGAGGTAGTCTTGGAACTCGATACTAAGATACTCACCACCCCGATCGGATCGTAGCATCTTTATCTTCCTGCCCAACTAATTCTCCACTTCTTGTTTAAACTCTTTGAATCTCTCAAAGGTTTCTGACTTATGTTTGATTAAGTAGATATAGCCATATATGTTGTAATCATCAATAAAAGTCACATAGAAGCGGTTAGCATCCCTTATGGCGGTTCTGAAAGGTCCACACAGATTAATGTGTATGAGATCTAACAAACCTTCACCCCTTTAACAAGTACTAGTGAAGGGTGACTTGGTCATCTTTCCAACTAAACAAGATTCGCAAGTGTCATCCGACCTTAAGTCGAATGACTCCAAAACTACAGCCTTGTGGAGTTGGCCTATGCGCTTCTTGCTGACATGTCCAAGACGACAATGTTACAAGCATGCCTTATCCAAATCATTGGAAGAATCAATGTGCAACACATTATTTCCTAAGTTGTCTACAACCATCACAGCTTCATACACACCATTACAAGGTATTGCTTTAAAATAAAAATAAAAAACACCATTATAAAAAGCATTAATAGCACCAATTTCATTATCAAATGAAAAACTAAAACCTTGTTTGTACAAACCATGAAAGAAAATAATATTTCTTGCCATTTCAAATGAGTAGCAACAATTATACAAATCTAATTCTAACCCACTACTAAGAAATAAAGAATAAACTCCAATCTTGTTGACAGGTGAAACCTTCCTATTCCCCATGATCAAGTTCATCTTCCCGTGCTCCACATCCTTAATTCTTCTTAGTTCCTACAAATCAGAACAAATGTGAAATCCACAACCTGTATCAAGGACCCAAGAACAAGAATGTGATGAGTTATTAGATATAATAGTATAAGTACATGCATGGGTGGCCTTAACCTTCCCATCGTTGACATCTTGCAAGTATTTTGAGCAGCTTCGCTTCCAGTACCCTTTTACATGAAAATAGAAACACTCTGCTTCCTTAGGAATGGTAGAGGGAGAAGCAGAACCAGCCTTGGTCCCACTTGAAGAGGATCCATCAAGAGACTTTCCCTTGCGGCTCTTAGAGGGAGCCTTCCTCTTCTTCCCTTTCTCATGTCAAATTTCCTAGACAGGGGCAGTAGTTGTAGGAGTAGAAACAGATTTACCTTTGAGACTACTTTCAGCAGTCCTCAAAAGGCCTTGAAGCTTGATCGGAGTGACCTCCTCCTTGTTCATATGATAGGTCATACAGAACTGATCATAACATGGAGGTAAGGAGTGTAGAATGATATCTATGGCCAACTCCTCATCGAAGTTCACATTCAATTTCAGCAAGCGGTCCACAAACCTTTACATTTTCTGCAAGTGGGTCGTGATGGGTTCACCATCCTTCACCTTTTTTGTTATCATAGAGGCGATTATTTCATACCTCTCTTGACGAGCACTCTGATGGTATCTTTCCATCAGGTCTTGGTGCATCTCAAAAGGGTAGAAGTCCTCATAGGAATTTTGGAGTTTAGCTGTCATGGGGGCCAACATGATACAAGACACCTTGGTGACATCCTTCTCATGAGTCCTAAACTCAGCGATCTCCTCAGGAGTAGCATACGACTCATCGATTTCCTTAAGCTCCTTATCGAGGACGTATTCTTAGTCCTTATAACGAGAGACCATCTTGATGTTCCTAATCCAGTCATTGAAGTTATTACCATCAAAGATGACTCTCCCAACAAGTTCATGAGTGAGAAGGAGCCAGTAGGGTTTGAGCCAGAAGTAGTGTTGGAAGACATCTTAAAAAGGAAAGACAACATTTAGATTAGATAAAAATCCTTAAAATAACACCTAAAATGAAATATTAAGGCTAGGACCCAACACAATATTTTACAATTTGGAAGATAGATGCCATAATCCAAATGCAAAACATTTGAAGGTAGGTAAATGACGATTCACCAATTTCCACCATGAAAAACAAAATTGATTATTATGTTTTAATTGGATTGAAATTCCTAGATTCCTTTGAGATTCATTAAACTTTTCAATGGAATGTTTAAATCTCGATTATGCCCTTCAGGTTTGTGACTGTGATACCGAGGATTACAAAAAAGGTGTGAATAACCATGCAAATGTGCTTGGTACACTTGATGTTATTTATCACCTAATCATTGTACCGGTTAACCACACACGCTCCATCGATCTATGAAAAACATCAAGCTACCCTTTGCCACTCTTACTAGTCCAAGTTAATGTGTCGGTTAACCACACACGCTCCATTAACGACTTGGCAAGGTGCAAAGTGCAATTTCATGGATTTGCATCAATTTCATATGTTTCCTAAAGTAACTAAGATTGGGAATTTAATAAAACATTTAGTTACTTTATAATTTTCATTATACTTTTAACAAGAATTAATGTCCTATCCTACCCGTTAAGCTAACAACCCTCCACCAGTCAAGGAAGCGGTGGGTGAGAGTGGACATCCAGTAAACCACCATTCATAGGCAGTAACCTTATACTCCCCTTATAGATCGGCTTCGTGAATGAGGCCTACTAACGGTAAGACTGACTAGTCTTATACATATATATAATTATTAAACTTTTAAAATTATAATAGTATAAGGGTTGAATTTTAAACTTTTAAAATTCTAGGGTTTGGAATTAAATTATTCATATGTGTGACTTTACAAATTCCAAAACTTGAGGGCAAGTTTTCAAACTCTTCAAAACTTTTCATTTCCATAACTTATGAGTTTAATGACTTTTTAAACAAAATACATTTCATTTTCCATAACTTGAGGACAAGTTACGGAGTCCGCTAAAGGCATTTAGATCATTGTTTTAATTAACACAATAATCAAATAATTCATCCATGATCTAATTAAACTCATAAGAACAAGATAATTCATATCAACAATCTTCAAGAAATTAGCCTAATCATATAAACTAATACAAATCTTGAAATTATGACAATTATCTTTTAATTGGATAAGCATGATCATTACCATATCAAAACCATATTTCATGGTTCAAAAAACAATTTCGGGTAATGATCCTAATCCAATTCTGGCCAGAAACTCGAAATTTTGCACATAGGAGCACCAACTCGGCGAGTACATGAACTGGACTCGTTGAGTTGGTATGTTATTGGGTGGACTCGTCGATTCAGCCAGTGGACTCGGCAAGTTCACCAGTAAGAAGGAAGAAAAACGATTTTTTCAACTTTGAATACAAATAAGCATCAAGTATAACAGAAAACAATCCTAGTCTCTGATACCACTGATGGGTTTTGAGCACTCTAACAACCATATGGTGAACATGCAATGCTAAATGCTTTGGATCTATATTTTCTCAAATTATACATGCAATTTGATTTTCCAATGCATTATCCTAACTAGCATATAAAGCATGGGTACTTGAACAACAAAAACTAGTTAGATAACTTATCTTTTGATGTAGCTTGTTAACTTGAACCTTTAAGATCCTAGCACCCCAAGTGTGATGCCTCAAATGCTTCACAAAACACCACCAACAATGGAGGACTTGAGAGAGAGTGACTTGCACAAAAACCGGCTCTTATGATCTCCTAGAACAACTAGTGTCGATTTTAGGAGCTAAGGGGCTTCTTTTATAGTGCGGTAAAGTCTAGGGTTACATCCATGTAAACCCTAATGGACATGACCTTTCATATTACTTAGGCTCCATGGGTTAAACCTCCATGGACTATCCATGGACTACCATATTGGTATTAGCCCATCCTAAATAACCATAGGCCAACACTATAAGAATCATTGATTTACCAAATCAATCCCCATACATTTAATTAGCCTCTTTTGATCACTAAATTAATTCCAAATTAATTCTTGATCAATACTAATTAAATAATATGATTTAACATTAATATATTAGAACTTATAATATATTAATAAATCATAAATAACCTCTTCTCAAAAGTCCATCCCGTCAAATTGTTCCGGTGAAATGCAACCCAAATGGATCGGGTCAAGTACATACCAATTATAGTTATAGACTTAGACACCTTATCCAACACAAGTTGCCATGACCAAACCCACCAATGATGACATTGAAAAGATGGAGAAAGACAAAATTACGTTCTATGAAATCGCATGTGGAGTTCCTCCTGACAATTTTGATGTTATTATTAACTGTAAATCTGAAAAGGAAATCTGAGATGTCCCTTTTAAATGAGTATCTAACTCTTGGACTTCTTGACTACTGGCAGTGCTCAATCTTGCACCTGTTCTTCGTACTATGTTGGACTTTCAATCGTAACCTTCGAGTTACAAACTTGATCCTTATTGGAGACTCCCGCTCCTTCTTAAACACACTTAACCTAAGATAAGCTCTTAACTTTGATTACGATAACAACCCGATGGGTCATGTTCTAATGACCTATCATTGTATGATGCAACACTTAGACTCATGTCTTTTTGAGTCAGATTTCAGAATGGAAGACACCTTCCTTCATGTTCTAATGTGATACAATCGCATTCAAGCATGTAGCAGGTCTATCTATAAGCTTCTTACTTTAAAGGTGATTGTGATACTTCTATTGACCACTTCGATTATTTTTCACTTCAATCTTTTGGCTTAATTCGGATGCTACACCGAACTTGTTTCTTTGAACCACGTAACATACTTATCTTATCCGGACTCGATTTCATATGACCACTAGGTTCGGAATAAAAATCATCTTCTAAGTCATTACCGAAACGATGGTAACGACAGACATGAACAAAACGAAATCAATTACTAGCGCATTGGTAACCTTGTTACTTTCCCTGATCCAAGTACGAGTCTTGTGCTTTGGGTAGTATAGGCCTCTACTACCTTTCACACCTACTCATACTTGTCCCAGGTATTGCCTCTCAGTTCACCAAGTCACCATATAAGAATTTCACATAGTCATTTAACACATCGGATAACATAACTAAGGTTTATATTATTTCTTGAAACGGTTACATAGATATTCACGTTCACCCTACACTATGCCTCTTATGTTAGGATACACCACATGATACTATTTATATGGCTACTTTATAGATCCTTACTCCTAATCCCTTGCATCGTCACCTGTTTCATCAAGGATCATCTGGAATGCTCTTGCCTTTGGCTTCGGCGGTGCATGTAGCCTTGCTTCTTCATTTTTCTTCGGGCAATCTTTTGACATATGCCCCTTGTCTCCGCATTCATAGCATACCTTATCATTAAGCGTACAATACTTGTAATATTGACCGATCCTCCCACACTTATAACAATTCACTTATCCATCCCATCTCCCACAACGCTTCTTCTTACACTTTTCACACCATTTTTCTCCTTTGCTATCCCCATACCTCTTGTTGTTGGGGTCAGATTTCGGGAACCTATTTTTATTGTTGGATCTTAAAGACCCTTTAAACTTCCTCTTCTCTCCAACTTCAACCTTATTGGCGGTTCTGCCTTTGATCATTTCTTCAACAGACTTAGCAGCCCAGATAGCCGCCTCAAGAGTAGGTGCATGACATACTGGCACAGTGTACTCCCATGGTAGTCCCTTTGTATACTTATCGATTTTTTTAGCTCATCGGGGACGATGTGCGAAGAAAAATCCATCTTGTCCGTGAAGGAATTGGTATACTCATAAATGGACATGTTTCCCTTTTCAATGTCAGAAATTGGTTCTCCAGCTCTAGCATGTTTTGGGCTGATCAGAACTTGCGTTTAAAGTGTACCAAGAATTCTGCCCATGTCAGTTATAGTGGCTCATTGTGTAACGCCCCGGTTTTCATCGGTACGTTTGGTTATTTTAATTTAATTATTCTTGTAACCTTGGGTTAATTTATTTAACCAAGGTCTAATTTCTTATGTTATTGGACTCTTTTGATCATCTTGTAAACTCCTTTTATTAAAGTCCATGGGCTATGGGCCTATTTGCAAAGTCCATCTAGTAAATAGTACTTAATGTGTTAATTGAGTCATTTGGAACACACACAAGAAAAACATTCTAAACCCTACTCTCTCTCTCTCACATCTTCCTTCTCTCTCTTTGGGATCAAGAGCAGCCAAGGGGTTGTTGTTTGGAGCTTAATACTTGTTCATTTCCAGCCTTGATTCATATTGGTATGAACCTCCTTATCATTTCTTACAACTTGATTCATAACCTTGTTCTAGTTTTATGATTTCATCTTCACTTCTTCTCCTTCTTATTTGATTTGTATCTCTTTTGTTATTTGCAAAGAATTGTATTTTATACATCATCTCAAGATCCTATCTTCACCCCATATATGGTGGATGATGGATCTAGGGGATTACATGTTGCAAAAGATCATGGAAACCCTAAAAGGGAGAATGGTGATTTTATGTGCTTTATGTTCATTTTCATGTTGATTATTATTACAATCTTGTGGCAAAATGAAATCCTAACGATACCTAACCCTTTTTAGTACCACCATGATCATGGCAACTAAATTGGGATGATCAACACATCTTAAAATGTGTTTCGAAAGGAGAAGGATGGATAAGCCAAAAAGGAATCACGGGTGGATACGATTCTGTTTTCCATCAAATCTGTAGTCATTTTGTAAAACTCATATCTTGAGCTCTAGAACTCAAACGGACCCCAAACCAGTTCCCAAAGTTCAAAAATTGAGTTGGCTAACTTTCTTAAGCAGGCCAACCTCACTGATAAGGACTTTATCTATGGGAAAGAATGGCATCTTTTCTGTTAGGTCTGATCCGGGTCTGTTCTGATAGGTCATTTTCTTTTCATCATTTCTAAGGCTTGGAAAAGGATCTAGAATAATTCCAAGTTTCTATATGTTCCTGACATTATGAATTTAAGATCTGGAGTAGATGGGGTGTTATGTCCAATTATAAATTGGCTAGAATGGATCCACACTCCAGATAAGTGGGCAGTCACCAACTTTTGGTAGTGCTGTGATTTTCCACAATGTGAATTTTATATCTGGAGTTTGGGAGATGATTTTCATTCAATTCCAACTCTAAGACTTTCATTTGTATGTCCTTTACTTCTATGAATTTTTGTTTGGACGAATTCTACTCACAAGTTGGGTAGAATTGGCTAACATCACTTGACTATATTGTTGGAGACAGAAGTGATACACTATTTTGTAAAATTCATATTTAATTCATTTTTTGGAGTTAGAAGGAGTTCTTTATAGTTCTGGAATCTTGAACAATCATAGTTTCTTATAAAATTTAGTTCATGTTATGTTTCTGTTTTAGATTTTGGAGTAAATCCGTTTTGAATAGCAGTACTGTTTTAGAGACCTTGCTCTGATTACTTTTTTCTCAACTCATAGCATCATTACTTCTGCTTTCTAACCTTTAGTCCTTCTTAGGTGAGGTTTTGAAGTTTTCTCAAGCTTGGTAGCATTGTTTTATTGTTATCTATCCTTACTACTCACTCAAGGTGAGTTCTCTCACACCGTTGTACTGATGATTGTGTTTGCTAATAAGCTCGTGTGTGATTATTTGAATTTATTATAAAAGCATGCTATATAAGTATTGTTTTAATTCGTACATG
Source organism: Lactuca sativa (assembly GCF_002870075.4). Lineage (NCBI taxonomy): Eukaryota > Viridiplantae > Streptophyta > Magnoliopsida > Asterales > Asteraceae > Lactuca > Lactuca sativa. The sequence goes on from NC_056631.2 coordinate 90,324,271, forward strand.
TGCACTGTATGTAACTAATCATGGATATGGGGACACCACCAAAGGATACGGATTTACCGATGTCGTGGGTAGGTAAGATCACCAACGTAATACTCATCATGAGGTGCGGTGATTAGGGCCAAGTGATACGGGATCTTCCCGGTGCGGTTCAAACCTACAAGTCCTTCTCGTATTATTGGCTTTGATTCGTTCTTTGCCCTTATTATACAACTATAATTGGAAAATGGATTAGGGTTAGTAAATATGAATGTTAGTACAATGTCTGTGTTTGAATTCACTAAGCTTTGTGCTTACGGTTTCCCTTATAATTTTTCAGGTGTTAAGATTAAATAGGCTAAGGCTTGACATGGAGCACCGGGACATCGCTACTAGTTATTTTTGTTGGGACCTTATTATTGTTATTTCTTCCGCACTTATTTTATATGATTGTTAAGTTTGATGGATTGTGTTATGACTTTTCAGTTGTTTGATTTAATTTAAGATGAGTTTTAAAAGTTTAAAATTTAAAATATATATATATATATATATATATATATATATATATATATATATTGGTGTCACACATTGGGGATTCTGATCTTTCCTAATGTTTTCACCAAAGAACAACCCCACCTCTAAACTGACGCAAAACGTAAGTGGTTTGTAGCTTGCCCTGCAACCACATGTTATGAAAGCTAGCTCCATCTCATAGATACAATTCGTAACTTCGATTGGATCTTCTTTCCTAGTAAAAGTTCATAGTTTGCAAGTCGTAAAGTCTTTATACTTGCATCCGTTCCTTTCAATTCCTTCATCCTGGTTATTTCTCTTGACCATTTGTGGTTCCTCTTGAGTAACGGTTCTACTATAATTTCCTTCCTCTGACTATTTAATGTTCAGCTCAGGTTGTATAATAGGTACAGTAGGTTCGTCCCTATTAAGCAACATTTGTCTCATCTCCTCCCTTTGTCTGGCCATCATAACCCGAATCATTTCTTGGACTCCTGTCATTGTGATTGGCTTAGGTGCAGTTGCTACCTCTGGTACATGTTCAATCACTCGTGGCTCAGGCTGTTGATTACCGTTTCCCAATCCGCTTCAAGTTCTCACCATGTCGATCTATAGGCCAAAACAGACGTTCGGAGTACAGTGAAGAGAATTAAGATACGAAAGCTTTATTACGATAGACGTATAAATATCCTTATTACTTCAAAAGGTTACATGTCAGTTCTAATACCGTAATTAAACATTTAAAAATTTGAACACATAAAATTTCCAGATCCAGTCGGTAATAGACCATAGATCCGATCAAAATATAGCATCATAAAGCATATAAGGCATATTATAGCATAAATCATTTAGCACATAAAATCAATTTAGGCATTTTCCTAAAATAAGCTAGTGTTCGTGTCTATCCAGGCATATTTCCTAAATATAGCAGACATCCATCTCACAATCATCTCTTAGGATTTTAAGTTTAAGTCTAGAAGTCCTACAAATTCCTAGTTCGCTTAAACTAATGCTCTTATACCAACTGTGACATCCATAATTTCACGACCATAAAAGACCGATTTGTCTATGCTTATTTAAAAATCAAAGTATCATTTTGAAGGATAATATTACAGAATTTGTTCCCACAAAACATGATAATGATATTATCAAATTATTTCTGAAGAAATGTATTTTATTTATATTAAAACATTGGGATGTCATCGTCAATACATAAACATAAGCATAACGAAATATTACAAGCCTTATAGTAATTAATAGAGGCCTAACACTCCTAGAATCTCTCAGCATAACATATCTTTCATATACCCACCTGTGATACAATAACTGAGTGGGTCAGGTTGGGAAACATGGTGAGTACATAGGGTTTTCAACCCACAATAATATAATTATTATGTTTAATCATCAAACAGTTAACCCAATTTTCCATCCCCATTATCTTCTTTATTCTTAAGGATCTTCCTTAAGAATCATCTATTCTTCATTTATTCATTCCAAAGGATTGTCCTAAGGAATAGGCACGAAGTTCATTGCTTCTTGGGTTTATCTAACAGCCATTAAGTCCATAGTTGCCGATTTTATCTATTAGGCTAGCTGCCAATGTTATTTATTAGGCACAACTGTTGATGTGATCTATAATGCATAGCTGCCAATGTTCATTTATAAGGAACAACTTCCAGGTTTTTTTAGAGTACATTTGGTGAACACATGGTTCAAAAACACATACATGTTGCGAGTCTGCTAGCGTTCCACTGGACTGTCTAGAATCGTCCGTGGTTGTCATCTATACTCTACTGGATAACTGGATCAGCGTTAATGTCAAGGCTTTTCATCATCTTTAACCTCTCAACATGTATATCATCTTTCATCTCTCATTACAGTTTAAATCAAGTAAAACGTGTATAAATCGTTCATCTAAAATAGATATCATGAACACAGATAATAAGCACATATAGCATGTATTAATATTAAATACTTCATATCTATGTGTAAGATGAAACTAACTATGCACTCACTTGTTAAAGTGACAACTTGAAATTCAGGCACCACCTCGCTTCTAGCAACTATCTTTTCCTTTGACGTAACCCAGTGTCATTATCACTAACTCTTAGTCTAATATTTATTGCGACTAATTATAAGCCTAGATTCATCATTAACTCAAAGTCTACTTCAAGATATATCAAGTAAGGAACAACAAGGTATGATCATATCGGAGGTAGAGTCCGTTTGGTATACGAATTATACTGTCTGGAAATCCCACTTTAAACACCTCATTAAATTCATCCAAGACATCATTCCCGTAAGTAGATCAATCAGTATAACGACTTGGGATCATTGATAAATCTTGTTCATAGGTTCATAATAATGATAATGAACTTAAGCATAAGTTATACATAATGTATGATAAGCATAACTTAACTTATAGGTGGTTTGGCGAGAAACTGGACTCTGTGTGGGCAGAACTTCTAAGCCAAAAGCTCTACTTCTCGGAATGGAAAGGTGTAATGAAATGGGTGAATTTAAGCTCTATTTATAGGTTGTTCGGGGGCTCCTCATGTCGTGAGACTTGGCTCTCACGTCATGAGCTTGTGTAGGCACCAAGGCTTCGGCTGGTGCTGACATGTGGCGCAGGACGGAAGGAAAACAACCAATATTAAAAAAATCCATAACTTTTGCATAAGAGTTTTTTTTGACATTCTTTATATCCATGCATAGGTATTGATAAGATCTATAACTTTCCTTTTGACCCCATCGCCTAATTCTCAACCGATCTTAAATTTAATAGTCTGAGAAGATTACACTGTTAATGACCATCTAATATTCATAACTTCTACATTACGGACTCCGTTTTCGACTGTCTTTTTATTGTTGAACTCACATTAACTATATCTTCAATTCTCATTTAGATCATTTTCGTTAAAATTGACCGATCTAAAATTCGATTTCTGAGTTGTATACTGATACGCTGAAACTTCGAAAAATCATAACTTCCTCTTATGAAGTCAGATTTGGACGTTCTCTATATGCACTCTCTTGGTCTAAAGAATACTATGACTTTAGTTTAGATTACTAAGGCTAAAAAGTAATTTATCAAAAATTTACTTTTTACATTACGTAGAGTTGTGTTTATTTAATCGCAAAACTTTGACGGACCATAATTTCTTCGTTATAAGTCGGATTTCAACATTTTTATATGTACGGAATCCTTGTGACATATACTATATATTTGATTAAGATTATATATCCTAAATAATCTTCTATCAAAAGTCATTTTTGACGTTTATTATCTCTAAATTGACTAGCCCGAATCGGCGGGCGTTACATCTAGACATAGATGAAGTGATTCCAGTTGTCATCAACAATCAATCAAGGGACTCTGAAGAATCCACAGAACCTGGAGAAGATGTTGAAGAAATAGAAAATGATGAAGCTCCCAAAGTTCCATCAATTCCCAATGCTTCAGTCCAGGGCAAACCATCAACTTCACAGGGGGGACCTTCACCTTCAGCAGAACAACCAATTCAAGATCTATCAGTAGGATGTTTTCAAATCGAGGGGGTACAAGTTCAAGATGTTCAAATAGAAACACCTCCCAAAGTTGAAGATATCACATCCAATGTAGCTACTGAACATCATCAATCACGTCTACACATCTGAACAAGAGATCATCCACCCGACTAAATAATAGGAAGTCCTTATGCATGTATTTTAACCTGATCTTCCAATGATTTAACTAAACATTGTCATTATGCAGCATTCATGTCTTCTACTGAGCCCATAACCTATTGGGTTTTGAGCATTCTCACACTCCTAAGTGTACATGCAACCCTAAATACCTTGGATCTATGTTTTCTGTATTATACATGCAAATATGAACTTTCCAAGGTATTCATGCTAACTAGCATAATAACATTGATTCGTATGAATTTATCAAGTTAGAATTACATACCTCTTTGATATAGAATGTCTTCATGAAGCTTTAGTGCCTAGTGCCCCAAGTGTGACACCTCAAATGGTTCACACAACACCAAATACACTTGGAATAGATTAGAGAGAAATCCACACCTCATAAAAATCGGCTAGTCCTTTCTCTCACACATAGTGGCCGATGTTCCCAAGAATGTGATCTTTATATAGTGTCACAATTAGGGTAAACCCTAATTTTCATGGCTTTCCATTTTCTTGGATCCATGGGTTCAAATACACCATGGAGCATCCATGGAGCATCCTATGGGTTTTAGCCCAACTTGATAATCCATGGAGCATTAGCCCACTATACAAGTATGGATGATTTACACAATCAACCCATATATTTAATTAGTCTTCTTTTGATCACTTAATTAATTCTAGATTAATTCATGATCAATACTAATTAAATAATCTTATTAATATATTAGAGCTTATAATATATTAATAAACCTTAAGTGTTATTTCTCTCATTTTAGTCTATCCAAATGCATGATGCCATGCAACCCAAATGGACCATACCGGGTTGGGTCAAGTCTTACCAATTATAGTTATGGACTTAGACATTAATCCAATAGTCTCCCACTTGGATAAGTCTAAAACTATTATTGCAAGTATGACTTCAAGAACCGAATGGCAATCGTAGCTCTCAAAAGCTTCTATCGAACTCTGACCTTGCCGATGATCTCTGACCTTTGTCAATGACTTGTCCATTAGATAAGGGATCATATATTCCTCCATTCTAGATATCATATGGACTGAGACATGCATTATAATCATTCTCTCTATCCATTTGTTGTTTCCCGATTTCCGATTTATGACGACTGTCTAACTGAACAAATCAAATCAGTCCAGGCCCGGCCGAGCACTTACATTTGTCATCACCAAATCATCGAGGGGCCCACAGATATCGCTTTTATCCCGAAGGTAAAAGGAATGGATAAACTTCGACTCATATGGCTTGTTCTACTACTTGTTGAATCATACACAAAGGCATGTTTTATAACATCGAGTTACCAATGTGTTTTCGTGCAATCAATGTATAACCAACTCATAGTAACAACTAATATCTCTAGGTTTGAAGAATATAAGATATTATCGTCTCATGATCACTCGTGATAAAATCCATGAAGTGATTCCAATGAGCGCGGGTTGAATCCAATACTCTAAACTTATGAGCACTCATGAGTGTTGTAGCACCACCTTGTCCAACATCTTAGACCTCTACAAGCCCAACCCATGACAATCTTGATTCATATCTACTTCCAACATATGACCGACTATGGATGGTTAGAATAACTTAGTCAATCAGGAAGAACGACCTAGTTATTCTGGAAGTCAAAACATGCAAAATGAAACACAAGAATAATTGCATCCAATATGGTCTCAGAACTTATGAATATAAATAAAAGACCTTTTATTTATCACCATATGATTACACATTATGCATTGCATACTGTTTCAACTATCAACTTTATTCTTGAATTAAAACAATAGTTGCCCCATGCTCCAAGCATGTACACTATGTTTTCTACACACTAGTCATGCCACATACCAATTATGTATACTATGTTTGTCTATGATCTTTACTTTGTGAAAGAGATTGATTGAACATAATTCCAATGATTCTCATTTCACACTCCCAATTCCTTATTGCAAATGCAAGAATTCAAAATTCATGCCATTTACTGAAATCTATTAGATTCTAAACTTATATGCATTGATTCTCTTGTAATGATTATGCACAAAGTCACAAAGACTTGACAACAAACATTACAGAGCATTCCAAAGGAGATCAACTCCTTGGAAACATCCTTCTTGCAGTAAGTTTCCTAATCTTACATAGATTGAAAATTTTCTAACTTTGAAACATTTCCATATTCCATTTTAACTATCACTTATGAACAAGAGTTGCCTCCTTACAGATTATGTCAATATGGTCCTTCCAGAATTAACATTATACTTCCAACTTTCCTTGAGCAACCAATATTTGGTAAACCTTAGATTGTCCTTGACAATTGCTTAATCATTTGTCATATCTAATTCTAGTCCTTTTCCCTTCTTAATGCGCCAGGCATTAGGAAAATTTTAGAAAGGATGAATATAGCACATGTAATCGATCCTATATCCGAAGCATATGGGACACGATTCATGATGTCTCACATAAAGACTAAACCAGTCTTTTGCTATAACATTTCCATTTCTATTTGCCAAGTTCTCATAATTCAAATTATGAAAGGGATGCCGTAATCATAATCGGATTTTAGAACGCAAATAATGAACCCATATATAGAATTTCCTTATGTTGAGCCATTCCAACATGAAATTTATATATATTCTTGACTAAATTTGATTAAAATCTCAATCTAAGCTTTTACAATTGAAATGAAGTATAATTTTCTCTCCTTTAATTATAGCAAAACAACTTTTTCCTAATTGAAACCTTGTGTTTTCTATAATTAACATTGCTAACATGCAACCTTTATCATAATTATCATGCTCCCACTAACATGATGATTATTAGCATAACACTTATGCTCCCACTAGCTTTGACATGTACTCAGAAATTAGTTGGACTTCTAGAAAAACAATACTTTATTGACTTTCTTACCAAAGTTTAGATTTCTGATACTAGATTGCTTTGATAAAACTTTATCAATATTATACACCTTATCTTAGATAGATCACAGGTGTGTCTAAACAATTTTAAGAACTATGAAAAGAGATGTCGTAATCATAGTCTCGATTGTTTAGACCTTTGCCACTTCTCACAAGTCCATGTTAGTGTGTCGGTTAACCACACATGCTCCACTAACGACTTTGAGAATGCAAATATCACAATTGCTATCTAGCTAAAATCTACTTAGTGAAAGTGTTTCCTCACCATCATTTTCATGAATCGGAGAGAAACCTTATGACACTTAGATTTTATGTTGTATGTGTTCTTATCCATGTGAATTTGTCAAACCATAATCACAAGACTAGGTTAGTGACAAATCCTAACTCATATGGACTGAACTGAATCTTAATTTCTTGCCATCTGGCAGCTCAAGGGCCTGCCATTGCTTCCAAGTTGTTGTGCAACCATATGAGAACTCTAAGAACTCATATGCAAAGCCAACTTTAACTGGAATTGGCACAGAAATAGAAATATGTCAACACGATAGGTTATCAACCTCAAGTCGTGTGCTAGTGAAGAACTTCAGGTTTTATTCATGATTAGTTCTTGAGACTTTCAAGACCTTTAAGACTCCCACTGTCCTCTTGACATATAAGACTTTCTTGTCAGATATTCAAGAGATAGTGTGGATTCTAATCAAGACAAACACTTCACACAATTGGCCTTAGTCAGTCTTTGTTTTATCCAAAACATCACAACTTACCAATTTCAAATGTACAAGAGTAGAAAACTTTTACTCTTACATTTGACAAGTGTTTTAAACCTTCTTTGAGACATGTCACTCAAGTTACAATCTTGGAGTATGACTCTAAGAATTGTTTTGGAACGAGGTATGAATCATCTTCTTGATTTTACTACTTCAACCATTCATAGCTCCTCTTCTTAGCTATCAGAATGCACTTAGAGGATGAATTGTGATAAGGTCTCTTAATCATTAAGATGATCATATAATATGATACTAAAGTACTCTCCCATCTTTTCAGGTTTGAGAAACTTTTATCCTTCTGATTAATTTGATTCTTCTTATTCGCTCTTCCATACATTGGAACCTTTTCCAATGTCTCAGAATTACACTTAAGCTTGTAAGTATAACCATATTTACTACGCTATAGTAAATTATGACGAATAGTCTCATCGATATTTTGTGGTGGACTTAACCAGTGCACAAGAATGTGTACTCGATCCCTTAGTCCTTTACTTGACTCACACATCCATGTGAACAAGCAGTTAGTCTTAGTTTTTCCAATGCTTGAAAGTTCTCATCCATCATGTTATACAACTTGCATGATTCCAAGTTTCTATCCAACTGAAACTTGGGTGATGAGAATCTTTCCTTATTTGGTAAATTTAGACACTACCACAAATGAAAGAATCAAATTCATATTTCCACTCTTGCTCTTAATGGAATCTTATAAGCAACAAAAATTTTCACAAATGCCATTGTAAGGATATTTTTAAAATAAATAAAATCAAAAATTTTCCTTTTATTTTAAAAACTTTTCGGAAAAACTATCCTTACAGTGCAAAAGCACATGAAAACTTTGTTGTTATCTATTCCTAAGCAATATATTATAACTCCTAAGAAGTAGCTCAAGAATTCGATCTTCAAACTATGCGATAGAAATCCATCTACGCGATCAGATTCAACATATTCTTTCTTTAAGTTTGCTCACTTTTCTTTGACTCTTAAAACATCACCATGTGACCCAGTCACATCATGTATCAAGAATCTCAAAATAGAAACTTAGCAGAGTTAGATAGTGGACTTTACCTGAATTAGAGTCAAACTTATTGAATTTAACATCCTTAGGTAAATTTGGCAGCTTCGCAACCAATGCCCCTTCCTTGGCAATTTAACATGTGGACGCTTTGGTAATGGTACATGGGACTATCACAGACTTAGCCTTTCTCTTCACCATTTGGTCAATCGAGTTGACTATGGCCGATCCCTTTCCATTGGGAAGAGAGAGCTTTACTGGATATCCAATGTCATGATTATCAATGTCCATAAAATTTTTTAGGAAGTTGATCTTAGCAAATAGATAAGATCATTAAGGGTCTTGTCATAGTCTGTTTCATAGGAGTCCCAAAGGAACTCACTATCTGACTTAGAAAGTAGTTGAGCCACCAACTTTCTCAAGACTTTGACACCAAACTCTCCCGGCTTGTTAATATGTGACTACGTCTCCAAGATGTGATCACACATAGACCTTTGCTTGCCAATAGGGCTTGAGTGACCTTAAACTTTTCAAGAACTTGTGGGTTAGGGAGAATAATTGGAGGAGGTGAAAGAAGTATGATTTCCATGGGACATCATCTTCATTTAGGAAAGCTTCTTTCAAGAGATTTGGGAAGATCATAAATGTCTAAGCCAGACATCTTTTGGGAGATATTCAAGATATTTGATTTAAGTCCCTAATATAACACCCAATATGAAATATTAAGGCTAGGACCCAACACAATACTTTTATAACTTGGAAGAGGGATGTCGTAATCCAAGCTATAAAATATTTGAAGGTAGGTGAATGACGATTCACCAATTTCCACCATGAAAAAAAATAAATTATTAGGTCTTTAATTGGATTTGAAACTCCTAGATCTTTTGAGATTCATTGAATTGTTCAATGGCATGTTTCAATCTCGAGTGTGCCCTTCAGGTTTTGTGACTCGGATGTCGAGGATCACAAAACAAGGTGTGAAGTAACCATGCAAATTACTTGGTACTCTTAAATGTTTTCCCCTCAATCGATGTGTCGGCTAACCACAAACGCTCCATCGATACTATGATAAACATTAAATTACCCTTTGCCTACCTTGTTAAATACGAGTTAGTGTGCCGGTTAACCACACACGCTCCACTAACCGACTTAAACAAAGTGCAAAGTGTAATTTCATGGGTTAGCACCTTATTCACATTTTCCTAAGTAACTAAGACTGGGAATTTATAAGAGTTTAGTTACTTAGTATTTATCATTAACACTTTTAATGAAGGGAGAATTCTAGTCTGGACAGCTAGAACATTACCACATCAAAAACAAGTTTATAAGTTCAAAAACAACATAGGGTAATGTTCCTAGTCCAATTCCAACCAAGAAACACGAAAGTAAGTTGTCAGGGGCCAAAACTCGTCGAGTTCTATAGAGAACTCGTCGAGTTCATGCAATAAACCATGAACTCTTCGAGTTTATTGAAGAAACTCGTCGAGTTTTCTGTCTGGACAGCTTCTTGGCTTCGAAAAATGTATTTGCGTCAAGTATAAGAGAAAGCAAGCCTAGGCTCTTATACCACTATTGGGTTTTGAGAATTCTAACACTCCTAAGTGTACATGCAAACCTAAATACCTTGTATCTATGTTTTCTCTATTATACATACAAATATGAACTTTCCAAGGTATTCATGCTAACTAGCATAATAACATTGATTCATACGAATATATCAAGTTAGAATTACATACCTCTTTGATATAGAATGTCTTCATGAAGCTTGAGTGCCTAGTGCCCCAAGTGTGACACCTCAAATGGTTCACACAACACCAAATACACTTGGAATAGATTCGAGAGAAATCCACAGTTCATAAAAATCAGCTAGCCCTTTCTCTCACACATAGTGGTCGATTTTCCCAAGAATATGATCTTTATATAGTGTCACAATTAGGGTAAACCCTAATTGTCATGGCTTTCCATTTCCTTGGATCCATGGGTTCAAATACACCATGGAGCATCCATGGAGCATCCTATGGGTTTTAGCCCAACTTGATAGTCCATGGAGCATTAGCCCACTATACAAGTATGGATGATTTACACAATCAACCCATATATTTAATTAGTCTTCTTTTGATCACTTAATTAATTCTTGATCAATACTAATTAAATAATCTTATTAATATATTAGAACTTATAATATATTAAAAAACCTTAAGTGTTATTTCTCTCATTTTAGTCTATCCAAATGCATGATGCCATGCAACCCAAATGGACCATGCTGGGTCGGGTCAAGTCTTACCAATTATAGTTATGGACTTAGACATTAATCCAACAGAACCATCAAAGAAGCACTTATGGATCATGATTGGATCATTTAATGCAAGAACAGTTGTAGAATTCGAAAGAAACAAAATGTAGAAATTGATCCTCAAGCCAAAGGGACACACTATAGTTGGAACTCACTGGGTATTTCACAACAAAATTCATGACTCGGTTGTAATAATCACAAACAAAGTTTGACTCATAGCAAAAGGTTACATTCATTTAGAAGGAATTGACTATGATGAAACATATGCTCCAGTTACAAGGCTAGAGGCCATACGAATCTTCATGAAGTATGTGGCGCACAAGAATGTAAGATTACATCAAAAGGATGTAACAAGCGCTTTCCTCAATGGAGAACCAAAAGAAAAGGTATAATTACAGCAACCTCCAGGTTTTGAGAATCTTGATCTTCCTCATCACTGTTATAAATTGGAGAAAGTTGTATATGGCTTGAAGCAGGCACCAAGAGCTTGGTATGAAACTCTTTCTACATTTCTTATCAAGTCTGGATACAAACGTGGGGTCATTAATCCAACCCTATTTCGAAGTACAAGTGAAAAACATCTAATGCTTGTACAATCTACATGGATGACATCATTTTTGGTTCAATAAATCAACTCATGGTAGACGACTTCGCCAAGCTCATGACCAGTAAGCTTCAAATGAGCATGAATATAGAGATTAATTTCTTTCTTGGTCTTCAAATCAAGCAAGTCCATCAAGGAATCTTCATTCATCAAGAAAAGTATACCGCAAAATTGTTTAAGAAATACTCTATGGATAAATGTTCTTCGGTAAAGGTTCTTATAGCCTTTGGATATAAGATCACTATAGATCCCACCGGATAGTCAGTTGATCAAAAGTTATATCGAGGAATGATTGGTTCTCTACTGTACCTGACCGCAAGTAGACTGGATATTGTCTTTGCAATGGGTTTGTGTTCCAGATACCAAGTTGATCCCAAGGTCTCTCATCTGAATGCACTCAAAACTGATTTTCAAATACCTTAAAAGGAGTAAAGCTTTGGCTCTTTGGTACCCATCAAGAAATGACTTCAGTCTGCAAGCATTTACAGACTCATATCATGTGGGATGCAAATTAGACCGCAAGAGCAATTCTGGAGGATACAAATTCATCAATGGGAGATAGGTGAGTTGGTCTTCAAGAAAACAAAATTGTGTCTCACTCTCTACCGTAGAGGTAGAATACATAGTTGAAGCCAGCTGTTACTCACAAGTCTTATGGAGGAAAACTCAACTCAAGGATTATGGCTATCGAATGTTTCGTATACCGATTTATTATGATTCAAAAAGTGTTATTGCCATTTTACATAATCCTATTTAGCACTCCAAGACAAAACACATTGAACTATGGTATATCTTCATCAAGTATCATATCCTAAAAGGTAACATTGAACTTATCTTTATTCCTACTCATGACGAAATAGTCGAGGTTTTCACTAAACCACTTGATTCCACTAAACATTTTTAGAAATGTTAGATATGATGAATATTGACCCTCGTTTTTTCTTGAAAGGGTGAATGGCGAGGACTTTAAAGACTTCACATCTAACAAATAGATATGCTTCACTCATCTTGTTAACACAATATCTTTGAAGCATGTTCATTTTTCTATGTTTTAAAGTTTATCCTTTTAGTTTAACTATTGAGCATAAACTTCATAAATGACTCCTCGTTGAATGTTGTTCGCCAAATACTATTTATGATCTATGTACTCTTTGGGTCACTTTATTGTTTTTATGTCTAACTTTGTGATCAAGTTTTTCTACAATGCTAAGATATACTACAATCTTAATCCTCAGTCATACCATAGTTCTTCCTTCTAGAACACGAAGTCATTTTCTCCGTTGGCAATAAATAAAGTTTCAAAGGTGTGCTATTTAATGAATAGGATCAATCAAATTTTTTTAAAAGGAATTTTTTTAATCCTTTTCATTAAATATGTTTGACCCTGCATCATCTTTTCAAAATTTGTTCTTTTAATGTTAAATAAATAAGGAGATTTGTCTTATACTCAAAAGCACCTTTTAGACCCAATATGATATGAAAATGCGCATATCAACCCATCAGCTATTTACACGCCATTACCTATAAAGTTGACACCTTCTTTTACCTTGTATGCCAAGTTTGCCCACAAAATCATCACAATCATTAAATGTGCCCATAACTTCATTTAATGACTGTCTTTTTCCACAAAACATTTTGGTTTAAAGAAAATTCAAATGTTTTAATAATTGTAAAATTTATTTTCCCCGTTTGAATTTTAGTTTCAGATCTGAAGGTATGAATACCCCCAATTGCTTCCAAAAGAGCATTACGCTTTCTAAACCCTAATTAACGATCATCTTCTTCATCTCTCATCTTGCTCAAACCTTTTATGTAAGTTATTCAAAACCTTTTTAATATCAATGTTGAAATTGGGTGCTTTTAAGAAACAATCCAAACCCGTTGGATCACCTTCAACAGTCAAAAACACGGAAACATTATGAAAGGATCTGTGAACCCAGGGGATACCCCGGTGGTAACTGGTTTTGATGTAACTATTTCAGATGATAGATGGACCCATTATCAGCCCAGCACAGACTCTAAGCAGAAGAATTTTGAAGCCTTCAAAAGAGCTCTTCATGCAAGAAAAATCACAGCAAACTCAGCAACAACAACAAAAAGAGCTAACTAATCAACTTGTCGCAGTTTACTGGGCGAATTTCATTAACAATGCAAATAAAGAATATGATCTAAAGAATTGAAATCAATGGTTGGAGGATATGGAAGAAATAATGAAAAGGGAAAGAGAAACAACCGGAAACCAAGCAAGTGGTTGAAGGCCAATTCTTATGCCAACTGAAGTAGGAAATTCTAAGAACGATGTCACCGAAGTACAACTCAATGCAGAACCAATATTTGGGTTTCATGCTCATTTTAAAGAAGTACAACAAAGAATAATGAGGAAGATTTCTCAATGTTTCTTGAAGATGATGAATCAAGTGGATCTTACCACTCCACCTCCAAGCCGAAGACTTAAAAGAAAAAGAAACCAATTGTATCAAGAAAGGAATTTTTCCAACTTAAAGGAACCATTGATCAAATCTTGGCCGCAGTAACAACTAATCTTGCACCGCAAACTCCTACCCCAACCACACTAAAGAGTTTAGAGGAAACAATATTGTCCATAGAAGCAAGGGAGTAGATTACAACTCAAAGGGTTCTATTGCGCATTGAAATGGGGATTTGGCAACTTGATGTTCAAAGACTAGCAAACCATTAATATTTTATCAAGAATTTGAGGACTTATTGAAAGGTGTCAATAAATTGGAGGATGAATTGGTCAAGGTGACCGCAGAGTATGACGCGAAGACCAAATTTATGATAAATGAAACCCACGACACTTATAAAGTTGGGTACTATGAACTCCAATCCACTATTAGAGGTATACGCAGTACAATCAGGGAAAGGGAAACACTTGATGAAATCAATCTAGTTACCAAAGATATTAAATACATCCTCAACCCAAGCCTAACGACCACCAACGACTTGAGCTTACAAATGTTGAACGGGTTCTACTGAACCTGCTAGCTACTTGAAGAATTGAAAGCTTTGTTTTAGGAAAAGGGAGTGCCTTCTTCCTCGGAAGGGGGAAAGACTCCCACAACCACAGTTAAATCAATGTCTCCTTCACCTCAAGACCATCAATCTCCCCTAAAAGAACAAACTCCACTACAATCAAATCTAAAGTCTCCTCCAAAAAAAAAAACAAAAAAAAAAACAAAAAAAAAAAAACAAAAAACTCCAAATCTAATCTCATCTCCACTGATGACCTCTCCTATCAAACTAGAAGAGTTGGAGCCCTCCATGTCATCATACATAACAGATGAGTCTCCTGCTACCAAATAGAGGAATTTCGACTAAAGATCAGGCAAAATAGTTGAATATATCTGCCAAACTTCAGGTTTTGATATTCGTATGGATGAAACATTAGTCAACTCATGGGTGAATCCTACACGAAAACTTTTGGATACAGATTATGTCCCTCATTTGACGTACTTTGAACCTCCTTCTGATGGATTTTGGGACATTCCTTTTTCTCCAAATGCAAAGTACTTCCCAGTCTTTGAGCCATTTGATCTTCACATCCCTGATGAACTAAGACATCCCATGGAGTTTGAGAGACAAAATTCTTTTCATAACTAGCATGGAAAGACAATCGAGGAAATATGGTCGAATGACGCTCCTGAAGCAATTAAAACATTGAAGTCTCCATCATTCAAGAATGAAAACTTTTATTAATACACTCTCTCGCACTTCAAAAAAAAAATATTACCGCACTTAAGTAGACTTCTTCTTCATGAATCCTAAAGAAATTCTCGCAATTTCAAGGGTCTTCAAGAACAAAATTGAAAAGCATGACAACATGAAAACAATACATGCTAGAGAATGTGATTTTCTCAAAGCTCTACTATGTGAATTCGCAAAGATTGATGTTGAAACCTACCCCCTCCTTGCTGAGAAGATGAACTTCCCTCCATTTGAACATGCTTCATTTGTTACTAAAGGAATTGAAAATCTAAGATGTGGTGCTATAATTTATTCTAATCTTGGCATAATTTTCAAGCTCTCCAAAGAGAACAAAAATCACTTCCTTCCAACCTTTGTATTCCATCGTTGCTCCATGAGTTAACTCAAGGACACTTTAGCTTATGTTGAAAGATCAAAGTTCACCACCAAAGAAGTGAAATTCGAAATCACAAAGAGAATCAAGTCGATCTTTGAAGTCGGGCGGTTTTGGTGGATCATCATTAAATTTCTTAAACTTAATTGGTGAAGGAGATAGTTATGAGGTCACTTAGGAGGGAATTGTTGTTATAGGAAAGTGACCCTCGGTAGCTAGGAAGAATAAATGGAAGTGAAGACTTGTCTTGGTGTAGCGAAGAATAGTTGAGTTTCTAAAGGATTGACTACAAAGTTGGATACCAGAGTTAATGAAGAAGCGGAGAGTTAAAGATTTTGTTGTTTTGTGGATACCGCATTGTCAGTAAATTAATGATCGCGTTTCTAACAATGTGTGCTAAGTTGGTGTTGACAGTCTAAGCATGGGACGCATAGACATCTTAATCCGAGATTATTTTAGTATTATCTTATTTAGGGGTATGTACCACTTCGTCCTATAAATAGACATGTATTGTAATCGTTTAAAAGTGTGTATGATCTTCATCTTCCTTGTAACTTATTCCAGTAAAATAGAATTCTCCTTATCATTATCTTTAAGTTTTTCAATGTTCTTACTTCGTTATTCACTTTATAATGTCTTGTGTTTGAATGCAAACCTATATATGATTCAATTCTTTACGTTTTTGTATATTTAGTGAAGTATATTGTGATCATGTTTCCTTCTTAAATTCCTTTACTAATTATTATTGTTGAGCTTCATAAGATCCTAGAGGTTAACTTTCATTCTACATCATAATCTTGTGTTCATTTATAGCTATTCTCTCAACACACACACACAAATATATATATATATATATATATATATATATATATATATATATATATATATATATATATGTGGGGTCCGAATCCGGTGAGGACTCAAAAATCGGTAAGGACTGCGAGGACAATTCTCATCCAATTGTGTTCATTTAGGGCAATTCCGTCACACAAAAAAAATTAGTAGGCTAAAAAAATTAGTTGGGGTGGGCCAGGATAGCCTAAACCAAAAAACATGATGGGATAATAAGGTGCTAACTATTCAACGTCTTCTTCGTTCATCAAGCAAGCACGAAGAAATCCTCAATAACATTGAGATCGTCATTGTTTTTACTGAAAACTTCAACATCCGATTCAAATAACATAAACTCATGTTAGATTCAAACATGAAAAGATATTTTACAAATTATCATCATCCTTTGTTTCAATTACACAAAATCAACTTCTATCATAATGAATTCCTTTATGAATTTGACAGATTTATCTCAAATTTCTATTAAAAACAATGATTTAAACTTAGATTTGTTAATATGTGAAGTCATATCAGTATGTAGGAAATTTTAGTGGGAATGAATTAAACTATAAAATGGTTGTTAACCTATATTTATTGATGCCTACCAGGTGCTTCATGAAATGCCTAAAAGAGTTCATGATCTCATGCAAACAAAGGTAAGTTGGAGATTATTTATGAGAAAATTAAAGTACTTATATGCAACAATTTGAATAGACTTTAAAAAATTTTAGGCCAAAGATTTTGAAGACAAAAGAATAAGTTTTAAAATAAAATTATTTCAAAGGTAAAGACAATCATTTTTCAAAAGGTTGGATCAATTCTCTCCTTACCATTTTAAATTTCATACTTTTTACTAGAAATCAATTGGATTTAATTTATTTCTCAATCACCAGGTAGGTAACTTGAGTTAAATCTAAAGATACATCATGTTCACAAGCTCCCAAAGATAACAAGAAATTATCTTACCACTTCTCTTGAAAGTAATATAAACAAAATATTACCCTTCTTAGAATAGATAAAAAAAAACAGTGTCCATCCAAAAGATTCAACCAAACAAGTCAAAATGAAGTTAAAGAATTTTGACCTTTAAACAACTCAAGCATGAGCATTTGTTACAAACTTTGCAGGATTGAAACAATCAATTGTTTTGAAACTTCATTGTTCTCTTTCAAGCATTTTCACAAATAGTTGGGGGACTAAGGTTGTTATCTTGTGCACCATTTATCTATAAACATAAGGGCACTACATTTATCTATAATCCGAAGGACACTACATTGCATCCTCATTCAAGCATTCAATTTGTTAATGGTTATTCCTTCTTGGTTCTTTGAAAAGCAAATCATAGTTTATTTTCAAAATTGATGCTATTTTGCTAACCTCTTGTTGTAAAGTGTAATCAATCATCTGATACTTGGAGTTCTTCTTCTCAATCACCTCTCGCATCATCCCACGCATCAATTGTTATCTTTATAACTGTGTGGTAAGAAAAGAAATAGACTTTTAAGGAAAACATCTTAACAAAATTAACCTTTGTTATATACTACAGCTCAGTGGTTTGATGTCTTGCTTACACATAGATGTAATCTTGTTTACGAGGCTCAGACGATTTTCCGATATCATAAATAAAGCAAAAAATTTGATTGCAGGAAAATTTTCGATTAAGAGAGTGGTGAGATTTTTTTAGGGCTAGAAAAGGGAACGAGTGTTAAATTACTTGGTCAATATTGCTTTTCTGTGGATAGGGTAAGAGGCTTTATGACACGGTAACAGGCTAAAAGAGTTGATATCAAACGTTATTATCGGACCGAGTAAGAGATGACCTTTTACTAGATCCAGTAAGAAGTAAATGAAACATGAAATAGGGCCTAAGAGATTGAGTTAGGTTAGATGCAGTGTTGCAAAAGTTGGCCTAGGTGGGCGATTAATAGGCCAATTAATTGGAATCGGGTGGGAATCGAGGTATCTAGTTCGACATCGGCCAAAAAACACTGGAATCGGTCAAACTCGGTCCAAATCTGTTCCAACTCAGTCAAAATCGGAAAAAATCATAATAAGTCAAAATCGGAAAAAAAAAGGGTAAAAATCGGAAAACTTGGAAATTTCAATTTTTTTAGAAAAAAAAATCTATAGTTTTTATTGATATTCATCTATTTTGTTATAATTTTTAATAAACTTGTTATGTAACATCTCGACTTCCAGGTATGAGATTTATTCCTTGAAAGGCAAATTTCTCTTTGAACCCGTCGAGTTGATGGCCTCAACTCGACGTGTTGAAGACTTTTGGGCCACGTATATTTTTGGACCAACTCAGTGAGTTAGTGAGGGAAAACTCGACGAGTTGGTGGCTGATTAAGAAACCCTAATTTTTAGGGTGTTGCACCCTGTTTTAAGGACTTATACCCTTTGGGTGGCCTCCTTACCCGTCTTTCCTGCCCAGAAACCCTAGTCTCGTACATCCTCTCCCATATTTAAGTGTGTGTGAGCTTAAAGAGTGTTTTCTTGGTGTTCTTTTAATGGATCTTGAGGTTGGAAGTCTTTAGATTGAAGGGAAGGTTTCAGATCCAAAACTCTTGGAGTATTGTAGTCCTTTTGAGGTAAAAAATTGACAACTTGCTTATATATTGCTTAGATCTCTTCCTTTGAAGTTTATTGCCATATTTGGCTCATTTGTGGGATTGTTCATGGGTTGAGTATCTCTTGAAGTTGTCACTTCAGATCTGTACGTTTTGTGGCCTCTTTGGACTTAAAGTTTCAAGCTTTATCAAGTCCTAAGCCTCCTTCATGATTTAGGTCCTTTATTAAGCCTTCTTTGAGTTTTGGAGCCTTCTTATGTCATGAATGGACGTAAAGTTAGCAACTTTACATGGGATTCCAACCATTGGGTATCACATTTTTAAGCTTTAGATTCGATAAAAAGGGGCTGAATGTGTTAAGACTGGGAAAACTCGACGAGTTGTCCTGACAACTCGGTGAGTTGGCTCGAGTTTTCCCGCTTCTCTGGATACTATAGGAACTCGACGAGTTATGCTGACAACTCGGCGAGTTAGCGCGGGTTTTCCCGCATCTCTGGATACTGTAAGAACTCAACGAGTTGTCTTGACAACTCGGCGAGTTGGCTCGGGTTTTCCCGCTTCTATGGATACTGTAGGAACTCAAAGAGTTGTGTCAGCATGGACTGTTGACATTGACTTTGAACATGGTTAACCAAGTTTCACATTGAGGGCATTTTGGGTATTTCATGGTTTTAATAGAAATAGTCGCATGGTGATTGTAGGCATTTGAGTCCGGAGCTGAATTTTGGAGTTGGATTTTACCGGTTCAGCACTAGTTGTGAGGTGAGTGTCCCTCACTTTACTTGTTGGTTCGAAGGCACCAAGTGTAACACTCATAAAAATTGCACCAATTTAAAACATTTTAATTCATTCAAAATCCATTAAGTTATTACAATTTGTTTTCAAAAGAGTTTAAACATCAGAGTATCCCCAGAACTAGATCACAAAATCATGAAGTATGAGGAGCGGTACGATCACGCCTTCGCCTTGCCACGATCTCCTGAAGTACCTGAAACCAAAACACTACAACTGTAAGCCTGAAAGCTTAGTGAGTTACCCCCAAAATACCAACCACATATAACCATACTCATATCATATCACAATACAGAACAGCCATGCATATCGAGTCTACAGTGTGATTGGTCCGCCCGCATCGGGCCTTCAGTCCACCTGGTCCAATCTCTAAGTCTAGCCATGTATATCGAGTCTACAGTGTGATTGGTTCGCTCGTACCGGGCCTTCAATCCACCTGGTCTCTCCAAGTCTAGCCATGTATATCGAGTCTACAGTGTGATTGGTCCGCCCGCACCAGGCCTTCAATCCACCTGATCCACTCTTTGAGTCTACAGTGTGACTGGTCCGCCCGCAACGGGCCTTCAGTCGGCCTGGTCCACTCTCCGAGCCTCGTCACGTCTGGACCGCCCTCTTGGGGCCTTCAGCTTATCCGGACCGCTTGCTGGACCTTCGGTCTATCCGGTCCGCCCTGGGTATGTTGGCCTACAGCACAAAGCAGGACCCGCCTCAACCCAACCCCAACCAAACAACCATGTGCACATAAAACAGTTAATCACATAAAAATCCTCAGCCAAACAAACGAATCTATCAGATCATGCAACATAGCAACATCCTAACCAGGATACCGACCTAACCGGTCACTAACATAACATTACCCTACATACCAGGATACCGACCTTAACCAGGTCACTAACATAACACCATCCTAAAACCAGGATGCAGATCTAGCAACTCAAAAACATATCAAACAAATACCTGGATTCCCATCTGATAAAGGGTCGCCCTTGGTGCCTTAGACCCTGTTGATATAGTGAGGATAACTCACCTTGCAACTGCCGAACCGAATCACGAAAGCACAAACCTGAAGCACTACCTCCAACTTCAACACCTATAATCATCAATGATCCAATGACATAAATATCCAAAAATTACCATAACACCCTTGAAGGTCAAACAGGTCAAAGTCAAAGTCCTGGCCAAAGTCAACCTTCCTGATTGACTCTACTCGCCGAGTCAACCCGTCGACTCGCTGAGTTCTCAAACTCAGAAAACTCTCACAGCACGACTCAACTCGCCGAGTCACCCCAAGACTCATCGAGTCCAACGATCTCTGAGTCTCATCCTGTCCAACTCACTGAGTCACCAACCGACTCACTAATCCGAGGCTTTAACCAAAAGAGTTTGGGGTTCTGCAACCTAACTCACCGAGTCCAAGAACAGACTCGCCGAGTGTTGTCATCAGAGAAAGAAGCCGGTGGCCGGCTTGAAGCATTTGATCAGGACCCTACAAAGGAAGAGATGGATTTTAGGGTTTCGATAGTAGTGTTTGAAGGAATCTGGGTCGGTTTGAGATCAGTGGATGCATTGTGGGACTATCATCCGGAAGTTTGTGTTGCCGTAGGCTTCGAGGACGAAGCCTAATTTAAGTTGGGGAGAATTGTAACATCCCAAGTTCGGAAGCAAGAAGTTGAAGGGTGCTAAGTGTAAATTAAGGAAGCTACTCGACGAGTAGGTATGCTACTCGTCGAGTCGGAGCGGGATTTGATCGTAGGTTAAGTGGCCAACTCGCCGAGTCGGAAGATGTACTCGACGAGTTGGTGTTGGAACGAGAAAACCCTAATCCCGAGGGTTGCACCCTATTTAAAGGAATTTATGTCCTTCTCCCAGCCTCCTATTCCCCCTGAGAGTTCCAGAAAACCCTAATTTTCGTGTGAGACTTCTTTGTTGAGGAAATTGGAGCTTGGAAGATGAATTTGGTGTAAGGAGCTTGAGGAATTAGAGGCTAGCATCAAGGGTCTTGTGTAGACCTGGGATCTACATCATTTTGGGCACATCTCAGAGGTAAGGAGCCGTTATCTTAAGCTATTTCCTTTTTTGTTCATCCTTGGTGGTCGATTTAGAGTTCCTTAGCTTGTTTGAGATCTATTTCGGGTTTGGAGTTTAGACATGAGGTTGCTACTCCAGATCTAGGCTTATGATGGTCCAAAATGTCATAAAGCTTCTGTTTAAGAGTTGTTGGTGAATCCCCTAAGTCCTTAACCCTAGCCCTAGTGTGTTTTGGGCCTATATCTCCTTGTTTTCACGTAAAGGTTGCAACTTTATGTGAGGGTTAGATTGTAGAAGAGCGGATCTATGGATTGGAGCCCCTGCATGGATCGAAAAGCCATTGTATGGATTGAGAACTGGAGAGACTCGGCGAGCCACATAGGTGTGCTCGACAAGTTGTATGAACATGTGCATGGACTCAGCGAGTTGGAAGAACAACCCGGCGAGTCTGTTGAAGATTGCCTTGGACTCGGCGAGTCTGTTCTTGGACTCGGCAAGTCTGGTCGCAGAACCCAACCTCTTTTGGTTAAATCTTTGGATTAGTGAGTCGGTTGGCGACTCAATGAGTTGGACAGGATGGAATTCCGAGATTGTTGAACTCGACAAGTATTGGGGCGACTCGGCGAGTTGAGTCGTGTTATGGGATTTTTATGAGTATAAGAACTCGACGAGTTGATGGGTTGACTCAACGAGTAGTGTCAACCAGGAAGGTTGACTTTGACTGAGGACCTTGACTTTGACCAAGGGTTGACCAGTTTGACTTTCAAGGGTATTTTGGTAATTTGGTATTTATGGAATTGGTTCTTTGGTAGTGTTTTGTGGTGAAGTTCGTGTCGGTGGTGGAGCAGCTTGGTCTTATCTCTTCATTCGGCAATTGCAGGTGAGCTATCCTCACTATATCAACAGGGTCTACGACACCAAGGCCGGCCCTTTATCGGATAGAAATCCAGGTATTGTTTGTTATGTTATTGTTATGTTAGATCTGCATCCTGGTATTTATGATGGTGTTATGATTAGTGACCTGGTTAAGGTCGGTACATGGTATATAGGGTAATGTTATGCTAGTGACCGGCTAGGTCGGAATCCTGGTTAGGATGTTGATAGGCTATGTGATCTGTTAGACTGTTTGTATGGTTAAGGATTTGTTATGTGATTAATTGTTTTATGTGCACATGGTTCTTTGACGGGGGTTGGGTTGAGGCGGGTCCTGCTTTGTGCTGTAGGCCAACATACCCAGGGCCGACCGGATATTCTGAAGGCCCAACGAGCGGTCCGGATAGGCTGAAGGCCCCAAGAGGGCAAACCAGACGTGCCGAGGCTCGGAGAGTGGAATAGGCCGACTGAAGGCCCGGTGTGGGCGGAACAGTCATATTGTAGACTCAGAGAGTGAAGCAGGTGGATTGAAGGCCCGGTGCGGGCGGACCAATCACACTGTAGACTCAATGTACATGGCTAGACTCGGAGGGTGGACCAGGTGGACTGAAGGCCCGGTGCGGGCGGACCAATCACACAGTAGACCTGATGTGCATGGTTGTTCTATTTTTGATGTGTTATGAGTATGTTTATGTGTGGCTGGTATTTTGGGGGTAACCCACTAAACTTTCGGGCTTACAGTTCAGTGTATTGTTTCAGGTACTTTAGGAGATCGTTGCAAGGCGAAGGCATGATCGTACCGCTCCTCATGTTTTATGATTTATGTGATATGGTTTTTGGGGGATACTCTGATGTTTAAACTATTTTGAAAACAAGATGTATGAATTTAATGGTTTTTGAATGAAAGAAAATGTTTTAATTTGGCTCAAATTTTATGGGTGTTACACCCTCGCATAATGCCCCTCTCTCCCGCACTTGCGACACGCACCACCGGATCTGCAAACTCCGGCGTGACCCTTCCCACACTTCTCACAAGTGTGGCTGCTCTGACCCCCAATCCTAGAGTCAACGGTTTTGGACCGTTTCGGCGCCGACTGCAACTGCACCGGGGCCTGCCTCTGCTCTCTCAACTGCAACTCAATCTCCAAGTCACGCCGCTTGGCGGCCTCCTGCAACTCTAACAAGGTATGACATCTCTGCGTGGACACAAATTGCCAGATATCCCTCTTGAGCATACTCAGATATCGGGACATCTGAGCCTCCTCCGAAGCAAACTCCGGGCTAAACATCGCCCTCTCAGTGAACATCCTGGTGATCTCTGTCACCGACTCTGAATCCTGCTTTAGCTCCAAGAACTACTAAGCCAACCTCTCTCTCTCAACCCGTGGAACATAACGAGTACTGAACATCTCCCGGAACTAATCCCAAGTAACCGCAGCCCGCTGCGCATCAGAATAAGATCCCGCAGTCAACCTCCACCAATCCTTCGCTCCGAGCCTCAAAAGGTTCAGACCACACCTCACCCTCTGATCCGCAGGGCATGAACATGTGAAGAAACAACCCTTCACGTCTGACAACCATCTCATAGCAATGATAGAATCCTGAACTCCATCAAAGGTAGGGGCTTCGTATTATCGAAGTCCCGATACTAAGAACCTCGACCGGTTCCTCCCCCTGTCGCGGCAACCATCTCCGTAAGAGCTGCATAGCACTCATCAAAGTACTCAACCATGGCGGTCCTGATCAACCCAAACATCTCTGACAACTCAGCCCGGAACATAGCAGCAACCTCATCATGCAGGATCTCACGAATCCTGGCATCCAACTCATTCGTACTCATCTGACCAATGACCTCGGGTGGTACTGATCCGCCCTGATCACCCTCTCCTGATCCCGATCCATCCCCGATACGCCTCATAACCACCATACTGAAAATACGCCACAAGATATTAGGCATTCCTCATAATAACCCCAAGAACTAGCTCCCAACAAAACCCAAGGGGTTGTGACTTCCTTGATACGTGTATGGGTCCTGTGCTTTCAGTAGTATGGGCCCATACTACCTTCCACACCTACCCATATTTGTATCAAGTATCACCACAACACCCTAACAATAACATATACATAATGAACACTCAATCCTCACTTCTAGAGGAGCACAACTATCTCATAACTGACCTACTGGTCCCACACAACCCACCCATCCATGAAACTTCCACCAACCCTGCAGCACTAGTGTATGCTAGTCATACATAACGTTGGACCCTATAGACTTTCGAATATCCAATCCTACCCTAAGCTCCCAATCATACAAGAACAGAACATAAGGCCAAATCAAACATTCTCAGGCTATAAGATCTTAATTATGTGTAACCGTGATGCATACACTAAATAACTACAGTAATGATGTCAATTTCCTACAAAGGAAACCCTAGGCTAGCAGGCATCATATAATCAGGCAATTCTATCATGCAATTCCTGAAGATCCTTAGCCTAGTACTAGCATGTTGTTCTAACATATCACATAATCAAATAACTTGTATGATATTTTGGGGCCTACTTACTAGCTCTGGCTGATCGTACCTTCTGCATCCTCCTTTACTTATTTCGAAAAAACCTTTTGAAAACCATTTTGAAAATCCCTCCTTGATTTGAGACTGGATTCACACGAATGTTCCTCCAATTCACTCAAACCAAGGCTCTGATACCAACTTGTAACACTCATAAAAATTGCACCAATTTAAAACATTTTAATTCATTCAAAATCCATTAAGTTATTACAATTTGTTTTCAAAAGAGTTTAAACATTAGAGTATCCCCAGAACCAGATCACAAAATCATGAAGTATGAGGAGCGGTACGATCACGCCTTCGCCTTGCCATGATCTCCTGAAGTACCTGAAACCAAAACACTACAACTGTAAGCCCGAAAGCTTAGTGAGTTACCCCCAAAATACCAACCACATATAACCATACTCATATCATATCACAATACAGAACAGCCATGCATATCGAGTCTACAGTGTGATTGGTCCGCCCGCATCGGGCCTTCAGTCACCTGGTCCACTCTCCAAGTCTAGCCATGTATATCGAGTCTATAGTGTGATTGGTCCGCTCGTACCGGGCCTTCAATCCACCTGGTCTCTCCAAGTCTAGCCATGTATATCGAGTCTACAGTGTGATTGGTCCGCCCACACCGGGCCTTAAATCCACCTGGTCCACTCTCTGAGTCTACAGTGTGACTGGTCCGCCCGCACCGGGCCTTCAGTCGGTCTGGTCCACTCTCCGAGCCTCATCACGTCTGGACTGCCCTCTTGGGGCCTTCAACCTATCCGGACCGCTCATTGGGCCTTCAGTCTATCCGGTTCGCCCTGGGTATGTTGGCCTACAGCACAAAGTAGGACCCGCCTCAACCCATCCCCAGCCAAACAACCATGTGCACATAAAACAGTTAATCACATAAAAATCCTCAGCCAAACAAACGAATCTATCAGATCATGCAACATAGCAACATCCTAACTAGGATACCGACCTAACCGGTCACTAACATAACATTACCCTACATACCACGATAGTGACCTTAACCAGGTCACTAACATAACACCATCCTAAAACCAGGATGCAGATCTAGAAACCCAAAAACATATCAAACAAATACCCGGATTCCCATCCGATAAAGGGTCGGCCTTGGTGCCTTAGACCATGTTGATATAGTGAGGATAACTCACCTTGCAACTGTCGAACCGAATCACGAAAGCACAAACCCGAAGCACTACCTCCAACTTCAACACCTATAATCACCAATGATCCAATGACATAAATATCTGAAAATTACCATAACACCCCTGAAGGTCAAACAGGTCAAAGTCAAAGTCCTGGCCAAAGTCAACCTTCCTGATTGACTATACTCGCCGAGTCAACCCGTCGACTCGTCAAGTTCTCAAACTCAGAAAACTCTCACATCACGACTCAACTCGTCGTGTCACCCCAAGACTCGTCGAGTCCAACGATCTCTGAGTCCCATCCTGTCCAACTCACTGAGTCGCCAACCGACTCACTAATCCGAGTAGATCTGGAGTACCAACAACTCACTGATTGATGCTTTATGACATTCTAGACCAACACAAGTCTAGATCGGGAGTAGCAACCTCAGATCTAAACTCCAAACCCGAAATAGATCTCAATCATACCAAAATGGCCCCAAATCTCATTCAAGAATAGATCTAGAAGCAACAAAGGCAAACAACATTAGATTCTAGATCTATACCACTCTCTTGATGCAAGCCCTTTTGATCTTCAAGCTTCTTCCACTAGAACACCTTTCAAAGCTTCAATCTCCCTCCAATGGCCTCACACACATGAGCTTAGGTTTTTCTGTCTCTCAAGGGCAATAGGAGGCTGAGAGAATGACATAAAGTCCTTTAAATAGGGTGCAAAACCTAAGATTAGGGTTTTTCTCATTCCAGCACCAACTCGTCGAGTCCAGCTTCCGACTCGGCGAGTTGGCCACTTAATTCGCGACCCAAAACCCGCTCCGACTCAGCGAGTAAGCATACCTACTCGTCGAGTCCCTTCTTCGAAATTACACTTTAAACCCTTAAATCATACTTCTGAAATTCGGGATGTTACACCAAAGCCGACCCTTTTGGATTGTTATCTTGATTATTGCATGATTGAGTATTGTGGTGATTTGTTAGATTTGTATCCCGATAATAGGATGATGATATAGTTAGTGATCTGTAAGATCTGTCTGTTTTTCTGATTGACTGGTTATATGTTTAATTGTTATGTATATGTCGACATGTTATGCGTGGTTGGGTTGAGGCAGATCTGCTTAGTGTTGAATGCCAACAGACCTAGGGCGTTTCGAATAGACTGAAGGCCAGTGGGGCGTACCAGTCAGACTAAAGTCCCGGAGAACGTTCCAGATAGGCTAAAGGCCCGTTGTGGCGTACCAGTCATGCTGTAGTTTCTGTGAGCATACCAGACAGATTGTAGACCGATGCGGCGTTCCAGTCAGACTGAAGGCTCTGAATGCATGATGTTTGTGATATTATTCTGGTTTTTGTATTGTGATTGGTATCTTGGGGGAACTCTCTAAGTTTCGGGCTTACAATTTTGGATTATGTTTCAGGTACTTCAGATGATCGCAGAACAAATTGTTTTCAAAATAAGTTCAACATCATAGAAATCCCAGAACTCATGAAACAAAAATGACCTCCTAATATTTGTTTCATGATTTTTGGGATTTCTCTGATGTTGAACTTATTTTAAAAACAATTTGTAATAAATGATGGTTTTTGGATTTATTTATAAGTTTTAAAATTTTCAAAAATTTCATGGATGTTACATGTTATATTTGCTATATATATAATTTTTCTAAAATTAATGTTGATATAATTGATCCAATCTGAATACTCCTCGAGTACTTCTCGCCTAGACCGAATACTCGCTAGGCGCTAGTCGGACACCCTAAAAATGCCTAACAAGTGTTGCAACATTGATTGGATGTATTTTTATATGAATATCATACTTCCATTCTTGACAGTTTCGTTATGTATTTGTTTTGAGATATTTCCAAACTTGATCTTAATGATATCGTTAGATGTTTAAAAACTACTTTGGGGATTTAACATTACCATTGGATGATCGCACACATACTTTTCCTTTTAATAATTGACCATGGTATGTATATTAGGCTTTTCAAGCCTAACACTTGTATTTTGACATGTATATATAAGAAACGATAATTGACAATTATAAAAAATACTTAGTAAAAACTAATTGTTTAAATTAAAAGTTATAAACATAAAAAAATGTATAATTTAACAAATTAAGATGTACATAATATAAGCATTATTATAAAATAAATATTGTTTGAAAAGCAATAAACATAAATCAATTCCATTTCCCTAGCTTTACTCTCTATCTTTACACTTATATTAAATTCTATTTTTTGTACCAAACATGTCATAAATGTTCCAATATGTAATTAACAATTACAACCATTTAAAAAATTGGATACATTCCCCCTTGACTAGTTAAAATCAAGTACCAGTGAGAAATGTCTAAACAAGTTGAAATGTGCAGCCCATAAATGTCGCATAATGATAGAATATTGCCATTTTATTTCCCTTCCATCTTTTATTATGATAATGTCATTTTTTTTCCTGTTCGGTATTTTGGACTTTATTGCTTTCGTAATATTATAAATTTATGAAAGCATATATGGAACTAGAACCAAATCGCAAGACGATGTTGATGTTTGATAGGCACTTCAACTAGCATAAACCAGCAAACATGACACTCTCAATGTTTCTTTTTCTTCTTTGTCAATCGACATGTTTTTTTTAATCGAATCTATAAAAATTTATGCTTATGTTGCTTATTTTCTAGAGGGACAAGCACTCAAGAGATTCTAACAATAAAAGCAATAGATGCTAAGGCTACAACCTCATCTCATATCCAACCTAATTTTAGATCGAATCATTCACTTAGTACAACAAAGCCTTCACAAAAACATTTATTCTATAGAATATGATCAACGTCATCTCACACACGTCATGTTGAATAATGGATTAGAGACATTGCATTTTTTGTGGGGTTTTGAATGGGTTATTATTGGATAGATATAAACATTTATCAAATAAATGTGTACAAAAATACAAAAAATAAATATATATGAAACAGCTTTAACTCAAGTGTCGTATTATCGTATATGAGTTAACAATTTTGTGACTCCATTGTGCCACGATGTATATTCATTTCATAAAGTCTGTGTAATAATATTTAAAATTTTCATATAGGTTTGACTTGGTTTGTTGTGACTTTTCCAAATTATCTGGATATCGTGAACTACAACTATATTTATATTTGTTTATATCACTAGGTGTGAGATCCGTGTATTATACGGGTTTATTAAAAAGGTTAAATATAAGATGTAGACATTAAGTATTTTCTAAAGTAAATTTTTGAAATAAATATAAATGAAATGATGAATAAGTAATTCAATCTATACTAATAAAAAATTATTATCATGTTTTAAATAATCATGTTGAATATGAATATGTAAAAATTAAGTATTTTTTAAAGTAAACCACAAGGACAATTTATGCAATTTGTCTTAATTAATCTATACTAATAAAACTAATTAATATAAATTCATAAATGGAATTCATTAATATATTAATAGAAATAAGAATTCACAAAAAAAAAAAAAAAAAAAAAAAAAAAAAAAAAAAAGAAGAAGTTGGAACTGGCAAATACTTATATTAGAAGCAAATAAAATACAATAGTTTCCTTCTAGCAAGAGGCTAGAAAAGAATGTTGCAGGTAATTAAAAGATATTACAGACCCAATTTGGGACTCACACACCACTCAAACCAATTGTAATTCCAATCCTTTCTCCTATACTTCAGCCAAGTGTATACTAGAGATTTTACATCATTAACCACCTTTGTTGGTGACACTCTCCTTTGGTTGAATATCAAATCACACCTGGCCTTCCATATGAGCCATGCAGCCCCGTAACATACACATAATAAGCCCCTTCTCTTTTTTCGCATGTTCCCCAATGTGAGCAAAACTGTATCAATTCTCCAGTTGTATCTACTTAGGGATAGTTAATTTCGCACCATCCGAAGAGCCACGTCCAATATCTCACCTGCAAACGGGCAGTGAATCAATATATGGTTTGAATCTTCATCACTGGAATTACATTGCGGGCAAGTAATAGATTCGATGTTAAAATTCCTTTCCTGAAGCGCGCATCTGGTTGGAATGCTATCGAGGTTAGCCTTCTATACGAAACACGACACCTTAACTAGAACCTCCTTTATCCACTTTATGGTTCTCTCCCTTAGTGTATTGTTTGAACCATCGATTTTTTCTCTTAAGGCATTGACATGGCAATCTTTATCAGATGAGATGGTACGGTACCAACGATCCAAACTTGTGGTTGACTGGAATACCCCGATTTTTTATACTAATATGTAGAGATCATTAGATTGGCAGCCTGTAATAGGCCTAGTTTTCCAATCCTAGCTTATTTCCCCAAGTTTTATTCTATCACTTACTTTGCAAAATTTCTTGCGTTCCAATTTGTATAAATCTGGAAACTCTTCTTTGAGTTTTGGGTCACCACACCATTCTTCCTACCAAAAAAGAGTTTTATCTCCTACCCTAATTTGTTTTTTTGAATATCTCCATAATGTCTATCCCCTTCTTCGTTAGTATCCCCCTGACTTTTTCCATGTTTCTCCAAACTCCAGCATAAGTCTTACTTGCCATATAATCAGAAGGCTTGTTGTACAAATTGTGAATTCCTTTGATGACTCTGCACCATAACTCGTTTTCCCCCTTTTTTAGGTGCCACCACCATTTAACTATCAAAGACAGATTACAATCCCGCAACGATCCCAAGCCAAGTCCCCCGGATTCCTTGGAAGGTACCATTCTCCCATGCTACCCAACATATTTTTTTCTTTTCTTCCGTACCTCCCCAGAGGAACTGTCTTCTTATTCTCTCCAACATTAGTAAGGACCCCACTTGGTGCAACGAACAGTGAGAAGTAATAAGAAGGAATACTAACTAATACATACTTAGTTAGCATTAGCCTCCCTAAGAGATAGAGTTTTCGCTTTCCATGCACTAAGCTTTGTCTGAAACTGATCGATCATTGGCTTCCAGTGCTTATTTTGATTCATGTTTGCACCAATCCGGACCCCGAAATATATGAATGGCAGCTTGGCAAGTTCACAACCTAAATGGAACGCGAACTGAGAGATCTCTTGCATATCGACCCCAACACCAAACACTCGGGATTTGTGGAAGTTAACTTTTAGTCTCGATGAGACCTGGAAGCATCTAAGTATCCTCGCAAGATTTTTTATGTTCTCCTTACTCCATTCGCCTATAAATAGTGCGTCGTCCACATAAAAGAGGTTAGAAATGATGATATCATCATGTGGTATTTTGATGCCTTTGAATAGACCTTTCTCACATGCCGATTTCATTGATATATTAAGCCCTTTCATTACTGTGATAAAAAGATATGGTGACAAAGGGTCTCCTTGCCTAACCCCCCTCCACATTGCGAATTCTTTTGTGGGAGACTCATTCACAAGAACCGAAGACCTTGCTTATTGGAGACATCCTCGTATCCATCCTCTCCATCTATCCCCATATCCCATTTGCCGGAGAATCGAATCTAGGAACTCCCAGTTTATTGAGTCAAAAGCCTTGTCGAAATCAACTTTAAATAACAACATCTTCTTTTTTACTTTTTTGGTCCAAGAGCACAGTTCGTTGACTATTAGGGGGTCGTCTAATATGTTTCTTCCCTTAACGAAGGCTGTTTGTTCCTCCCCGATGTTTTCACCAATGTAAGTTTGAAGTCTATTAGCTAGTAACTTGGAAATAATCTTGTACATACAACTAATGAGGCTTATAGGTTGGTAGTCTCCAAGAGTGAGTGGATCTTTTACTTTGGGAACTAGCGTGATAAACGATGAATTACATCCCCTTTCAAGTCTGCCGTGGACTTCAAAGTATTTAAAAAAATTTTGCACGTCCACTTGTAACAAGCTCCAATATTTTTTAATGAAGCTAAAAGTAAAGCCATCTGGTCCGGGAGATTTCTCATTCCCACAAGCCCACACTGTGCATTTGATTTCATTAATACTAAATGGGGCTTCTAGGGCTGAACTAGATGAGGAGGCAAGCGTTCTGAATTTTTCATTTATAAACTTTGGATGTGATGGCCACATCTCCTTAAACTTGCTTTGATAGAATTTAAACACTTCTCCTTTTATCTTTTCAACCTCTGTGGTCCAACTGCCATTAATAGATAACCCAATAATGCAATTCTTCTGCTTTTTGTTGTTTACATAGCCATGAAAAAATCTAGAATTTTCGTCCCCATCAACCGTCCATTTAATACAAGCCTTTTGTTTGAGATCTAACACCGCCATTTTTTCAATTTTTGTGATCCTTTGGTGTTTTGCCCTCCTTTCTTTTATTTCTTCATCCGTGAGAATTCTCTGTTCAGCAATGAAATCTATTTCCTGTATTCTGTCTTTACTTTTCTTCAGTTCACCCATCTCTTTGGGATAATCTCTAGCTCTCCATTTTTCAGTTCGTTCATCAGGAATCTAAGCCTTGTCGCCAAAAAACAGTCAGGGGTTCCATATCCTTTGAATTTATTCCAACTATCACTGACAATAGTATCGAAGCCCTCACGACTCATCCATGAGTTGAAAAACCGGAATGGCGTCTTTCCGAAGTCTGGCATGGTGGTTGTCTGTAATATTATGGGACAATGGTCCGAGAGCAGTGGCGGACCTATGTAGGGCATTTGGGGTCCCGGGCCACTGCTCAATTTCCGGCACGCAGTGTAATTTTTTTTTTTTTTTTTGGTTTTTTCTATTACGTGCACCCGCTTGAAGTATGAGGGACACCCCTACTAAAACAGTCTTCGTCCGCCACTGTCCGAGAGATCCCTTGGAAGGGCGATGATCGTTGTTGAGGGGATTGTATCGAGAAATTTTGAACAAACAAGGAAACAGTCTAGTTTACTGAGCTTGATCTCCGTTTGACAAAAATAGGTATAGCGATACCCTCCCATTCTCAATTCCTAGAGGCCTGCTTCAACGATGAACTGATTGAAAAAGAACGCAGAGGATGGACAAAACTGTGAGTTATATCTTTCTTCACTCCGCCTTACCGTGTTGAAATCCCCCAAAACTACCCAGGTTCCTCTTTTCGCCCTTTTAAGCTGCAGTAGGTCTTCCCACAACTTTTTTTTAGATGGTACATGGGGTCCGTAGACATTTGTGAAGATCATGTCGCCTTGTATCCCTTTCCATCTTCCAATGGTTATCAGAAAATGTCTGTATTTTATAATACCCGTTACCTCATATAATCTTCTATCCCACATACTAAGAAGACCTCCTGACCTTCCTGAGGATTTCACCGCACAGTATCCAAATTCGTTTGAATCCCAACATCCGTAAACATCAATATCGTCTACGTCTTGCAGGTGCGTTTCCTGTATGCCTAGGAAGGAGGAGTGATTTTTTTATCTTAAGTCGTCTTACCCATTCAACCTTATGCGTTTCACCAATACCTCTTACATTTAGGCTTAAACAATTCATTAAATGGAATGTTTAGTCTATACATTAATTCACATTAATTATTATGAGATGACATTTAATAGGTGGAAATTGAATAAAAATGAAAAAAATACAAAAATAATAAATAGAAAAAAATAATTTTAAAATTTTAAGAAAATATCATTTGTCAATTCAATAGAAAGTTTACATTTAGCAAAATTAAGTGGATTTATTAGGGAGGAATCCTAGATGATTTCTCAAAAAACTATCGCCTATCATTCATGACGGAGAGACCGTAGATAGTTTACCCGTCACTTTCAGTAGAGAACGAAAGAGTGGGTCATTTTAGATAATAACAATATAAATATTATTATTATATTAAATAATAACAATAACAAAACTAATTAAAAAAACATAATTGAAAAACAAAAATATTTTATGTTAATTTTAGAGAACCAAACCAAAACCTCTCAAAATAACTGTTTTTGCAAATTGAATTTTTTTTAAGACTTGTTTAAAGAACAATTGCCAAAACAGAGAAAACCATTTCTGTCTTAGCCCATGTTTTGTAGAAATAAGTTGGCTTATTTTCGTTTAACATTTAGTAAAAATCATAAAAATAATTTATTATTTATTATAACTTATAAAATAACTTTTGATATACTAATCTAAGATAGGTTATTATTTAGTTTATAAACTAAATATTAATAGCTTACCACATTCCAAAACCATTACAAACTACAAAACAATTTCCAATAATTCCAATAAATATTCCTAAAGACACTCTTGACCCATTCTTTGTATTTTCTCTATTTTATTATTTTATGATACTTTGTTGTAATTTCCAATATTGGTCATTTTCGTAATTAACACATAACTTAATTATATAATAATGTATTAATTAACAAATAAAGTTGAAATTAATATTCGCTTTTAATGACTATGCGTTTCATAGGAAGCCAGCGCATTCACATCGACGTCACGTCATTGTTTACACCAAATACAAAAAGTGTAGACGTGGCTTCACCTGCCGCTGACTTCTGCCCTAGTCATCATCATGTCAAACGATTCGAATCCATGGTGGAACCCCACTATCCATCCACCACTTGCCCCACCGTCCACGGCGGCGCCTTCAACGGCCAACGTCCATCATCAATTAATCCTTCACTTTCACCCGTTTCTCATGAATCTAAAATCTAAAAATCTTATCCAAAACCCAACTTGTATTCCAATTGCAATATCTGATTGATGATGATTTTAATACTACAACAATCGATTGATTCAATTAAAAAAGGAATCGGATTAGATCTGAAGATTGAAATGAACTGTTACTGTGTTACAGATTTCTCCTCAGATCAACCACAACGACGCTCACGTTATCGGAGCTCCGTCGAGCCAAAGCTAGCTTTGTTAAAAGGATTGACGCGTCGGAACAGGCTTTGTCGGAACTTTCGCCGCCGGCGACGCTGACTTCGTTTCCCGGTGACCGCAGAGGTGACGCCGGCGTCTGCGAGGATAGACACATACGTGCAACGTTACATGCGACGTCGTTCGATACCACGTCCCACAGCCCGTCGCTGGCTAAAATTAGACACTCGTCGTCTGATGTACGTTCCGTTACGGTTACCTCCGGTTCCGGTATCACGTACGGCTTCAAGTAATTGTCGCCTGAAATTTAAACGAACACGAAAGAGTTATAATCTGCGATCATTGGTTAATTTGTGAATCTGAAGGTTTAAATAAGAAATTATTCCGATTGGAAAATTTACCGATTGCTCTCGACATTGCTAGTACTCCGAGAACTCGAGCGCCGTCCCAGTATATCACACGGCCGCCGGCGTCTTCGATTCTGGCTAGTTCATCTGGTCGATCAGGCTACATTCATAATAAAACGAAATTGTAAGATTCAGATGCATTCAGACAGATCCGGATCGGATAAATAACCAGAATCAGAAGGATTTAATTATTACCTTGTGATCGGAGGAGAGAGGAATAGCTACGCCGTTCCGGCATAGCACGGCGCGCGAGTCACCGCAGTTTGAGACGACGATCTTGTCGGGAGTCACCACCGCAACGACAGCGGTTGATCCAACGGCGTCGCATTGGGGAGTTTGAAGTTCGCATCGACAATTCGAAATCGAAGCACCTTCGCTCCACTCTGTCACTTCTTTATCCATTCGTGTGAAGCTCGTCGCCATGGCGTCTTTCCATTCTAATGATTCTCCGCCATTTTCGACCTCGTTCTTTACTATCTCGTGCATTCGATCTTTGCACTTCATCGCCACCTGCAGAAATTAACAAAAAAATTCAGTATTCAAAAGAGATGTAAGTTCATAGCACCGTATTTATATGATTGAAGAATTTTGGATTGAAGTATTTTACATGTGAGCAGCCATGGCCGTCGTAAACGCCATAGAAGTGCAGATCATCACCACAGAACGACGGTTTTACAGCAACGGCGTCTTCCATATCTCTCCTCCTTCCACAAACCGTAGTAACGCCAAACCTAGATTCATCCTCATCCTGAACAGTCTCAACAACAGTCTCCAACGTCGACTTGCATGAATTCAACACGATCTCCGTCTCCGACGAACTTTCAAGACAACAGTCTTCCTTCCGCATCATATCACACGGCTGAACCACCTTCTCGCACTCTACCGGAAGACTTAAATCCTCCACCACAACACTCTTTTCAATCGTTTCTAGATTTTCCACCTTCCTTCGCTTTCTACAGCACTCCGGGGGCGGCGCAGCTACATCGGAGGCGGTGGTGGCAAGGAATTTAAGCTGATGAATTTCCATCCGGCGACGTCTCGCTTGACGACCACCACTAGGCTCAACCGTCGATGGAGTGTCCGCTTCACCAACAACTCCACAACACATACCAGCCATATCAAAATCGAAAAGGAAGATTAAAGAAACTGACGACAAATTTCTTCTCGAAAACTCCAAAAGACTTTAACAATTCCCAAATACTATCTGTTGTTTTGAATCTAAATAAAAACTTAAACAAAGAAGTACAAGAAATCTTTCGAAGGAACTTATTGTTGACAATGAAGTTTTTGTGAAGAAGGGGGAAGAGGCCATTACCAATAATACCTGCTGGAGGAGTGGTGGGGACGGGCAGCTGCCCGTCACCGACCCGGGCAAGGCTAGAGTTGGTATGACGTAGAAATCTGACATCAAGATGGAATCGTGACCGTTGATTTGGAAATAAAATCTTTTTGGTGGTGATACGATAGGGTGCCACGTGGAAAGCAGTTTGGTGTTAGGGGTACGTGTCCCAATAAGAAGTAGACAACATAAGGTTCAGGGAACAAGCTTCCTTTTCTGACACGAGTGTGGTCCCAAGAAGGGACGGCCCGACCCGAACT
Source organism: Lactuca sativa (assembly GCF_002870075.4). Classification (NCBI taxonomy): domain Eukaryota; kingdom Viridiplantae; phylum Streptophyta; class Magnoliopsida; order Asterales; family Asteraceae; genus Lactuca; species Lactuca sativa. Next base: position 90,361,702 of record NC_056631.2, read on the forward strand.
TCTCTCCGCTGTTTATTGGATTATAAAAACTTGGACGGTAATTTTTTTTAAATATATTAATATTCTTTAATTTCATTAGATGTAAATTTTTTAATTGTTTTCTAATAAGGTTTTAATAATCTTTTTTTTATCAAAAAAAAAAAAAAATCACTTTCTTGATTGTATTTGTTAAGCTGGATGTTGTTTCATAAGATCGTGTACAAAGCTCCAAACGAATATTATTAGTGTGTAAATTATTTTGTTATGTTATAAGCTGACATCTTTAATCATTCACACTATTTTTAAGTTAATAAAAATAGTATAAAAAATAATGATAACATAAACACTTTCCTAACACGTTATAGTATGATATTTATAGATAAAATTACATAAACACTTCCCTAACACACGATTCTTTTAATAAAATTACATAAATTGTCAATTTTTGTATTGCAGAAAAATTGAATGTGAACAAGAAGATATTTTGATTTGTGATATTCGTTATGATAACGGACATTTACGATTTTTGAAAGAAAACCGAATGGGATATGTATTGGCTCCTTCCGGTTAAGAGTAGGAATGGAAAGTAAACCCTAGTATGAATATGAAACGAACATAAACAACGGATCCTTTATGGATGTGGTGAAAGGAATAATTATTTTTAGTATTAATTTCGCTTGAAGGTACAAGAAATATGCAGTGGTCGATCCACCTACGATTATAACGTCACGTTAATCCAAAACCAAAAATGCATTAAGCTCTAATGGGGATTTCTGATTAAGAAATAGTACATGATGCAAGGTAGGGATGAAAGTAGGTCCAAACCCGGACCGGATGGAGCCGGACCAGGAAAACTCGGAACTGGTTAACTGGGTTTTGTAGAACCAGAAACCGGACGAGTATATTTTAAGAACCAGTTCCGGGTAAAGTGGGTCTAGAACCGGAAAACCCGGAAACATCAAAGTGGGTAGGTTGGAACCGGATAAAGTGGGTTTAGAACCGGAAAACTCGGAAAAACCGGAATTTTTTGGTAATTACTTATTACTTAGCGAGTTGAACGTTGAAAATTTTCATATTAATATCCAGACTTTGGGGGATTGTAACTTATTGAATATGAAACCAAAATTAACAAAATTATAGTCAAGAATCATGTACAAACTCTAAAATACACTCTGGAAAAAACCTCATGTCAATCCGACTTTAAACGAATGTGATATGCATGTGTTAACATTTTCACATAATACAAAGTATAAAAACATATAGCTGAAAAGTTGAAAATTTTTAGTTTTGATATCCCGACTTCGGATGACTGTAAATCATTGAACGTTAAACCAAAAATGACAAAATTATAGTCTAAAATCATGTATAGACTGTAAACTACAAGTTGCAAAAAACCACATGTTAATCCGACTTCAAACGAATTAGATATGCATGTTTTAAAATTTTCACTGAATACAAAAAAACTGAAAAATTAAAAACTTCTAGCTTTGATATATCGACTTTGGGGGTCTGTAAGTCAATGAATATAAAACTAAAAATGACAAATTTATAGTCTAAAATCATGTACAAACTTTAAACTACATGTTGGAAAAAATTGTATGTCAATCGGAGTTGAAACGAATGAGATATGCATCTTTTAAACGCTTCACAAAAAAACCAGTTCCAGCCTTAAAAGTGGTTCCGGTTCCAAAAATCGGTTCTGGTTTTTAGACCTGGTTTACCCGGACCCGATGGACCCAAACTCGGATTACTCGGAACCCAAATAAAGCCAAATTTTGAACCCGGAACTGGTTCTATGTATTCCGGTTCTAACGGTTCCGATTACGGTCCGATTCCGGTTCCGGTCCGGTTTTTTGGTTCTAAATCTCATCCCTAATGCAAGGTGCCTTTGAGGTGTCCACAATTGTTGTATATAGGGTAACAGAAGTAAAATATTAAATATATATTACTTTTATACAAATAATAAATTAATATAATAAGTTTTAAGATAGAAAAATAAGTTTGTAGTTTTAAAACTTTAACACTATATTTGGTGTGAACAATTAGTATAACATTTTTTTGTTATATAAATCCTTAACACCAAATTTAATGTAGCATTTGATGTTGAGTTAGATCAATATTACACTATATTTGATGTAAAAAGTTAGTTTTAGTGTTAAATTGAGAATAATTTTAGGCATCTCCAACCTAATATTATAACCTAAATTATACACTATATCGTGTAAAGTTTTTGTAATCTAAAAATCAACATTACACCAAAGTTAGTATTGGTGAATAGTGTGACATTCCTAAAATCACGGACAGAAAAGACCAGTTTCATTTATGCTTTTAAAATAATTTCAGAGTAAATCCATTGATTTAAAAGAGTTGCAGAATTTGTTCCCAAAAACAAAATATGATAAAAATAATATTTACCAAAGCATTTCATAAAGAAATGTATTTTTATTATATAATCAAAACTCGGAATGTCATGTTTCTATACAAACAGAAAAGCATAAACAACAAAAGATAGACCATACAACAGTTACATATAACAACTGGTCTAATAAACAAAATAACTTGATGATTCATCCATCTTATGTCCTCGTGCCACTACATATAATACAAATAAACTAAGTGGGTCAGGCTTGGGAGCCTTGTGAGCATATAGGGTTTTCAACCCATAATAAATAATAATATTTAATTTCATCAACCAACAATAACCCGATTACCCATTCCCGTTATCCTCACTTTACGTCCCTAAAACAACATCTATTACAAGGGACCTAATCTAGGATTTTCATCGGGACGAACATTCCTGTAAGGGGTTTCCTCAACAATAGGTGTCCTAAAGGCAACTATGACGTAACATCCCGAGTTCAGGAGTGCAAGTTTAGGGTGCAAAGTGTAAATATGGAAGGCCGACTCGGTGAGTCGATGGATAGACTCGGCGAGTCGAGTCGCGATTCTGGTCACACGTTAAGTGACCAACTTGGCGAGTCGAAGGCTGGACTCGGCGAGTTGGTGCTGAAGAGAGAAAAACCCTAAACTTCGGGGTTGCACCCTATTTAAAGGACTTAATGCCCTCCCCTTAGTCCCCTTAGCCCCTTTTGAAGTCCAGAAACCCTAAATCCGTTTGTGAGAGCATTGGAGAGCATTTGGAACCTTGATTAGTGCTTGGTGAAGAGATCTTTGAAGATTAAGAAGGTTGGAGCAAGGGGCTTTGCAGAGATTTGGTTCATCCTTCAGTTGGAGCTTTCATTTGAGGTAATAATCGGTTGCTTAAAGTCCTTTGCATCTAGATCCTTTGTTGCTTGAGTTTTGTAGCATTTCTAGAGTTATTTCGGGTTTGGAGGTTGGATCTAAGGTTGCTACCTTAGATCTGGACTTGAGATGGTCCAGAAGATCATAAAGTTCCTATCTTCGAATTGTTAGTGAAGCCTTCTTGTCCCAAACCCTAGCCCAAGAGTGTTTTATGCTTAGATCTCTTTGGATTCACGTAAAGTTTTCCACTTTATGTGATGGATGGGCTGTAGGAGAGTAGATCTATAGATTGGAGTCACTACATGGCTTGAAAGCCACTGTATGGATTAAGATCTAGAGGTACTCGGCGAGTCACATGGGTGTACTCGGCGAGTTGGATGAAGAAAGGCAGGAACTCGACGAGTTGGAAGAACAACTCGACGAGTCTGTTGAAGATTGCCTTGGACTCGGCGAGTCTGTTCTTGGACTCGGCGAGTCTGGTCGCGAAGTCTTAACCTTTTTGGTTGAGCTGTGAATCGATGAGTCAAGGGACGACTCGGTGAGTTGAGCAGGAAGTGACTCAGAGTTCGTGGGACTCGGCGAGTCTTGGGGCGACTCGGCGAGTTGGGTCGCGATATGGGAGTTTTCAGAGCATAGGGACTCGACGAGTCAGCAGGCTAACTCGGCGAGTAGAGTCAGTCAGGAAGTTGACTTTGACTGAGGATTTTGACTTTGACCAAGAGTTGACCAGTTGACTTCCAGGGGTATTTTGGTAATTATTGGTATTTATGGAGTTCAGTCTTTTGGTATTTATCAATGGTGGAGTTCGTGTCGGAGGTTGGAGCAGCATAATCTTATCTCTTCAGTCAACAGTTGCGAGGTGAGTTATCCTCACTATATCGACAGGGTCTAAGGCACCAAGGTCGGCCCTTTATCGGATTATAATCCGGGTATTGTTATTATGTTATTGCTTTGCTATGTTTGCATCCTAGTAGTTAGGATGGTATATGTTAGAGACCTGGTTAGGTCGGTACCCTGTTTAGAGTATGATATGTATATGATCTGTTAGATCGGTTGATTGATGATTAGTTGTTATATGGTTATATGTTTATGTGCACATGGTTAGTTGTTATATGGTTATATGTTATATGTTTGTGTTGTAGGCCAACATACCCAGGGCGGACCGGATATTCTGAAGGCCCAGCGAGCGGTCCGGATAGGCTGTAGGCCCCACGAGGGCGGACCAGATGTGCCGAGGTTTGGAGAGTGGACCACGCCGACTGAAGGCCCGGTGTGGGCAGACCAGTCATACTATAGACTCAGAGAGTGGACCAGGTGGATTGAAGGCCCGGTGCGGGCGGACCAATCACACTGTAGACTCGATATATATATGGCTAGACTCGGAGGGTGGACCAGGTGGACTGAAGGCCCTGTACGGCGGACCAGTCACACAGTAGACTCGAAGTGCATGGTTGTTCTGTTCTGTTATGATATGTTATGTGTATGGTATATGTGGTTGGTATTTTGGGGGTATCTCACTAAGCTTTCGGGCTTACAATTATGGTTTAAATGTTTTCAGGTACTTCAGGAGACTGTGGCAATGCGAAGGCATGATCGTACCGCTCCTCATATTCTTATTTTATGATATGGTTCTGGGAATACTCTGATAATAAATGTATTGAAAACATTTTTGTAATAACTTAATGAAATTGGGTTGTTTTTGAAAAGTTTAAATTGGCTTAATTTTTTAGAGTGTTACACATGAGGGGGATAAAGTACACTGGTGAACACATCGTTCACAACACCTACAGGTTATGAACCTGCTAGCGTTCCACAGGACTGTCTAGAAAGAGTTTGTGGTTGTCATACATACTCCGCTAGATGACTAGGTCAACAACAACAACATCGAGGCCTCTCATCAGTTTATCACACATCAACTATCTAACCAAGTTCTACCCAACATTTTGTAGATAACAATATACATATGCATATATATATATATATATGCAACTTAAAAACTGATAAGATATTCATTTAATACTAGTTCCAAATATACATATTCATTCCAAGTAACGGATAATATATATATATATCTATATACACTTAACACGTATTCACTCGGAGATACTTTACATCTATGTGTTAGAAAAAAAAGGAATATACACTCACTTGATCAGAAGATGATCGGACAACACCACGGCTCTAAGAGTAGTATTCTTCAGTGAAACTGGAAGATCTTCACACACCGGGCTTCTCGCAGGCAGAGCTTCAGCTCGGAAACTCTTTTCTTCTCAGGATCTTCTGGCTTCGGGACTCGCTTCGTGTCTCGGGATGATACCGGGGCTTCGGGGGGTTAAAATAGGGCTTAAAGAGACTATCGGGAGTGGGAGAGTAAGAGATGAGCAACCAAACTCAGTTGCCCCTTGAATTCTATTTATAGGGCAAAAATGCTAGGTTCACCTCGTGAGCCACATATGCTCACCTCGTGAGCTCGATACGTCGTTGCGTTCGTCATGGTCACTTTCCCTGGAAGATGTCCATCATCTGTTCACCTCGTGAGCCACTAATGCTCACCTCGTGAGCTCTGACACAGCCTTGGGGTTCACGCCTCGAACTTCAGAAATTCATAACTTTCGCATACGAGCTTCATTTTCGACGTTCTTTATATGCACGTGTAGGTAAAAAACAAGATCTACAAGTTTTGTTTAGACTCCGTCGGCTAATTTTGACTTTATTTTTATTATATACTTATTATATTATTTTTAGTAGGCCGAAACAGGAAAACTCCGTTAGAAAATCATAACTCCTTCGTCTGACGTCCGTTTTCGTCTGTCTTTCCATCGTTGCACTACTATTGATGAGATATTTAATTCTCATTTAGAAAGTTTTGGCTAAATATCGTTCGATCTCATATTTGAACTTCGGGTTGTCTACTGCTAAGTCGAAACTTAGAAAAATCATAACTTCCTCATACGAAGTCAGATTTAGACGTTCTTTTTATGTACACTCTCGGTTTAACGTATTCTATGACTTTTGTTTAGATTACTAAGGCTAGATATCACTCTATCTTAAATTTGTATTTTACGTCATTCAGTGTCGTGATGGTTCTGTCGCGAAACTTCGACAGATCATAACTTCTTCGTTATAACTCGGATTTCAGCATTCTTTATATATTCGGAAACCTCGTCACAACCACTACCACATCCTTCATAGATATTAGGTTTATCTAATATTTCATTTTGATGCTTATTTTTATCCTTAATTCATTTAAGTCACACAATTAAGCACAAAACACATAATACTCAAATAATACATCTTTATTATTTCAAGACGGGTTACAAGGGTTAACCTAGACTATTACATCGCTATTAATGACAAGCCCAGAAACATGGGCGTTACAATTCTCTCCACCTTAGAATGATTCCGTCCCCGGAATCACACATCAACAAACAAATGCGGATAGCGACTCATCATGTCACTCTCCATTTCCCAAGTAAGATTTGGCCCATTCGTATGTTTCCAACGGACAAGCACTAACTCGACCATCTTGTGTCGTAACTTCTTAGTCTTTCGGTCAACGATTTCCTCTGGTTCTTCAGTCAACCTGTTGTTCTCATCGATTCTCAACTCCGAAAGTGGAATCATGTCAGGAACTTCTCCCATGAACTTCCTCAAATAACACACATGAAAAGTGTTATGAATTCCTTTCAGTTCTTCGGGTAATTCGAGCTTGTAAGCTTGATTCCCAATCCTCTGAAAAACTTTAAACGGTCCAATAAACATTGGAATTAACTTTGCCTTTTTTCCAAATCTTATAAGTCCTTTCCACGGCGAGACTTTAAGCAAACTTTACGTGCATGCAAGGCTCCAATGACTCAAAAAGCCCAAACTATGCTTGAAATGGGGTTTACACTTAGGGAGGGGCTCAAACTTGCCAAAGCTAAGAACTTTATGGTCCTTCAATCCATAGAGAGTTCAGATCTGAAGTTACAACTTCAGATCTTGGCTCATACTCCAGGAAATGACTATATAACCCAACCAAGAACCCTAATCTCCAACCAAGGAGGTCTAGAACGAAATTGAAAGGAGGATAACAGCTGATACCTTCCCAAGAGATGACAACTGGAGTAGATTTGGATTTTCCCCAAGCTCCTTGCTTCAAACCACTTGCTTCCCAAGCTCTTTTCACCAAAATCCTCTTCCAAGGCTTCAAACACACAATGGGCACACACACACGTATTAGGGTTTGTTAAGAGACTGCAAAGAGGCTGAAAGAGGTTTGTGTTCCCTTAAATAGAGTGCACAACCCCGGGATTTAGGGTTTCAGCTGTCAGCTCCTACTCGCCGAGTCCCAATATGGACTCGTCGGGTAGGTTTCTTAACCCGCGATCCTTCCCGCTGCTAGTCGATGAGTAGATCAACCAACCCGTCGAGTAGGGCTTAATCTAATAACTCATATTTAGACAATACCTGAGAATCGGGGCGTTACAACTCTCCCCCACTTGATCTAGACTTCACCCTCGAAGTCTGCTGGAATAAACAATGTCGGGAAAAGATCGCGCATCTCTGCCTCCGGCTCCCATGTCCACTCGGATCCCTTCCGATGTTCCCACTGTACCTTTACCAAAGGTATTTCCTTGTTCCACAAAATCTTTGTTTTCTTTTCTAAGATGGCCACATGTCTTTCCACTGTAAAGTCCCGAAAAACAGATCTACCAATGATCAAAGAGAATCACAGATGCAAACACGAATTAATAAGCAAATATAGAACAAAAACCAAGCTTGCATACGCTTTAAAGCTATAAAACGTCTGATACAACTTGGGAGAATACGAAGGCACCAATAACCAATAAAATCTGACACAACGCCCTATTTATAGACTCAACTTACAACCGTAAGGTGTTTACGGCCGTAAGGAGTTTACGGCCGTAAACACACCTTGACCGTAAACTCAAGACAAAAATAATCTTTCTACACACCCATTACTATTAACTACTATGCCTAGACCAAACCACTATATAGGGTCTTTCAATCTCCCCCTTGGTTTGGACTAGCTCGGCCCCATTCCTTTCTTTACCAGCATGACATCCATTTGGCCCATTGCGCCATTCCACATCTGCTTGCTCAAGATCTCTGCAACCATCCTGGTATACGCCTTGGCTCCCTCCTCATAGATATCTTCAACCACTTTGATCTGAAAATTGCTTAGGTAATGAATATCCCACTTCCTGAACCGCAACAAGTCTCTTCAATCATACAACCGTATGCACCCATTCTTGAGCTTAATGACTGCACCAGAAGTACTCTCATCATAAACCCAACACTCCATAGAACCGAGCGATCCATCTTGATAACCTTGAACAATGGGAAATTGTTTCACTTGTTTCGTGGATGGCCACATAACCACCTGCAGAGGTTTATCAGAAGAAGCTTCAAACACATCTGGATGTTCCAGGATGACTGACTCGGCAGTTGGCATCGTTGGGAAACCCTTCTTGACTTGCTCATCCAAAAAGAATTTGAATTGCGAAACTTGATGATTATTTAATAGATTGATAAAAGGAGCTTGTGATAACTCCGTAAGATCAATTCTCGTCAACGAACTAAAAGCATGAATGTCTTTATACAACTCTGAGTTACCACTCTTGCGAATGATAATCCAAAGTCAAAGAGGATCGTGAAATCCCCAAGTAGCCACACCCGATCGATCCCCGAAAGTATCTCTGAATCGAACAAGTTCAAGACCAGTCACGGTGACCAAAGGTTCACCCTTCGAAGCACTCCGAGTAGCATTTCTCTTGAATAACAACTGCCCCCTTTCAATATGATCTTCTTGATTTTTCCAAATTATCTCTTGAATATGAGGAGCCATAGGAGGAACAACTGCAAGACGCTCAGCAGAGCGAGAAGATTGACCAGTTGGCACATCTACTGGATATCCTTGCACGTGTAAATTTATTCTATGTTCTTCTACAGTTGTTTTATACTTCTCACCAAAATCACCCTCCAATTTTTTTCAATTCAAAGTAGCTCGAAGTTAGCAGATTGAAATGTTCTTGAAGATCATAAATCTACTTACTTTTCACTTTCCTATCCTTTTTAACTTCTGCCAGCTGTCCACCAAGATAAGTTTTATCTGACTGAAGCTTGGACACTTGAATACGAAGATCAATATTCTGAGCACGAAGTTCGGCTACTTGAGTATCAAGTTCAATATTCTTCTGGCTTAGCACATAGATCTCCTTTTGTAAACTGGCAAGAGATGGATCATCATCTGGAGCACCCCCTTTGTTTATAGAAATGCCATTTCCTCGAGGACTGGGCGAAAGAAGTTGCTCTTCTGCCATGTGCAAAGCCAGCCTCTCAGAAACTAATCTGTCACCTAGGTATTGACATCCTCCTGAAGTTGATTCCTGTCAAGCTCACAACCTCCATAATTACTGTCAGTAAACGCATAAAGATCAAATTCAGAATTCTTTGGATACCAAAGATCCAATTTAGGGCATCCTTTGATATACCAAAACATTCTTTTAACAGCAATAAGATGAGAGAGTTTAGGGTTAGCCTAATAACGTGCGCATTGACAAACTGCAAACATAATATCTGGTCGACTTGCAGTAGGATACATCAGGGATCCGATCATCGATCGATAGAGAGTGTGATCTACGGGTTTGCCTTCTGGATCTGGAGTCAGGAGAGGTCGTTCAGCCATCGGTGTTGAAGCAGATTTAGCATCATGAAGCGCGAACTTCTCAAGAATATCCTCCACATACTTGGTCTGATGTAGAAGGATGCCGGTTGAATTCTGTTTAACCTGAAGCCCCCAAAACATGGTCATTTCTCCCAAAGAGCTCATTTCAAATCTTTTCTTCATTACACTTTCGAACTCCTTGCAAAGCTGTTGGCTGTTTGATCCAAAGATTATGTCGTCGACGTATATTTGAACAAGTATCTGGTCCTTGTCGACATGCTTTATGAACAATGTTTGATCAATAGTACCACGAGTGTAACCATGTTCGAGCAAATGCTTCGTTAGAGTTGCATACCATGCTCTAGGAGCTTGATGCAGCCCATACAATGCTTTGTCCAACTTGTAAACATGATTAGGAAACTTCGGGTCGACAAACCCTGGAGGTTGATTAACGTAGATTTCTTCTTTCACCTTGCCATACAAGAAGGCAGTCTTGACATCCATTTGAAAAAAAGTGAAGTTCATATAAGAAGCATACGCTAGGAAGATACAAATTGCCTCCAAGCGCGCTACGGGAGCGTATACTTCAGTGTAGTCAAGACCCTTGACCTGTCGAAACCCACGTACTACCAGTCTGGCTTTGTTTCGCACAATAACCCCTGAATCGTCCTATTTGTTGCGATAGACCCATCGTGTGTCAAGAGACTTCTTGCCCTTCGGTAACTCAACCAATTTCCAAACACCGAGTTTTTCAAATTGATGCAATTCTTCATGCATTGCATCCACCCAGCTAGGTTCATTTAGAGCCATTTCTACATTCTTGGGCTCAATTTGAGAGATAAAGCAAGAATACAGACATGTATTCACGTCTCCACTTTGACTTCTAGTTTTAACACCACTATCTAGCTGGCCGATAACGTTCTCAATCGGATGATTCCGTTGAACCCTAGAGGGTATTTCTTGGCTGATGTCATTGATAAAGACAAGTAGAGTGTGAATGTTAAGACCTCCTTCATTTGCTTGTTGAGTAGAACCAAATGGTTCTGCAACATACTCATCTGTAGTAAGGTCAGGAAAGAGTAATTCCATCAGGGTTGAAGAGACCACGGAAGCATCATTTGGAACGAACTCTTTCTCTGAAGATATGTGAGGTCTCGATTCAGCATCAGAAGAATCAGTGTGGTCTGATTGAGGACTGTCATGTTCCAAAAACGGCCTCCTCTGAGGAGTAGCAGAGGACTTTTCTGAAAATGTTGCAGAAGACTCCCCCTCAATTGCAGCAGAAGGCTCCCCCTCAGATGAAGCAGAAGACTCCCCCTCAGATGCAGCAGAAGATTCTCCCTTGCGCGAGTCAGAGGACTCCCATTCGGGTGAAGCTTTAGACTTTCCTTTCGATGAATTAGAAGGTATAGATACAGGCTTGTATACGACTTCTTCGTCTTCATCTTCAGAGATACTCTTCCAATACGAATCAGTTCTAGATAAATCATTTGAATACACATTTAAGGATTTGAAAAGTGACGTGTAATCAAATAACCAGTCCGGACCCACTCTTGCGTCTGTCTCATTCTCTTCCAACCAACGCACGTCATAGGTTTCCACAATCTGTTTGGTTTTCTTGTTATAGACTCTATAAGCGGTATGTGTAGCATACCCAACAAAATAGCAGTCATCGGCTTTGGCATTGAACTTCGGATTGGCATCTAGGTGAAGTAGGGTGCAAGGACAGCCAAATACTCGAAAATGACTGACCGATGGCTTGTGACCATAGTAAATTTCATACGGGGTTTTCATTTGAGCTTTGTTGATGAGCACTCGATTCTGAACATAACAAGCAGTATTTATCGCCTCCGCCCAAAAGAAAACAGGTAGCTTGGAGTCACACAACATCATTCTTGCAGCGTCTTTGAGTGTTCTGTTTCGCCTTTCAGCAACACCATTTTGTTGAGGTGTATGAGCTGAACTAAATTGACACAGGATACCCTTCTCAGCGTAGAAGTGATTGAGAACAGAATTCTTGAACTCTGTTCCATTATCGGTGTGAAGTGCCTTCACCCTTTGATTGGTCTGATTCTCAACAAGTATGATGAACTTTTTGATCAATTCAGTGACGCCAGCTTTGTTGGATAGAAAGAAAACCCACGTAAAACGAGAGAAATCATCAATCACAACTAAACAGTAAGAACTTCTATTGATGCTTAACACGTTCACTGGACCAAATAAATCCATGTGAAGAAGTTGTAGAACCTGACTTATTGAGTTAACTTGCTTCGGAAAATGTGGCTTTCGATGAAGCTTTCCTTGAGCACATGACACACATTTCTCAAACGTGATAAAGTCTTTGACAGGCAATCCACGGACCATCTCATTCTTTGCAAGACGATTGAGATTCTTGGCGTTAGCGTGACCTAATCTTCGGTGCCACAGCATTGCAGTTTGCTCGGAGATCTTGGAGAACAAACAAGTAACTTGCTATGGGAGATTGCTATTCATATCAATAATATAGGCGTTCCCATCCCTTTTTGATCTTACGAGAATCCATTATTCAGGAATGAGAAAGCCTGGCTTTAAGACCATGCATTCCTTGTCAGTGAAATGCGTAGAATAGCCCTTGTCACAGATTTGAGAAACACTTAACAGACTGTGTTTCAACTCAGGAGCGAAATTTACGTTTTCGAAACTTAGAACTCCATTTGACACGGTTCCCCTTTGAGTGATTTTCCCTCCATCTCCACCCGCAAAAGATACATACCCCCCATTAAATGATTGAATGCTGCGCAGTTGGGTGATATCTCCCGTCATATGCCGGGAACAGCCACCGTCGACAAACCAGGGTCTGACGACATTTCCCCGCAATTGTCCCTGCAAAATGTGCGGGTTTAATTAGATTTGGGCACCCAGGTCATGATTTTCCTGGGTGTTCCTGATGCCTTTTCAGATTTATTGCACATGAACTTCTCTGAGGACACAGATGATGTATTGGGAGCAGATTTGGGCCTCCATTTATAATTAGGTTTTCTGAAAAATTCAGTCCACTTTGTCATTTTATGTTTAACAATCTGATTAAAGCATGTGTTACGTCTACCAGAATTGGTTGAAGATCCACTACTGCTTTGGGATGAGCTTGAACTTGGCGTGGCTGTGCTCCTTTTTGGCAGACTGCTCGGGACATGGTGATTAAAACCCTTTTTATGTCTGTGAAAATATCCCTTTTTCTATTTCTTTCATCTACCCAATCATCATTTCGAGAGCGACTTCTAGAGGAATTTCTATTTAAAGACCTTCCTCTGAACTCGTTCTCACCTCTTGGAAGATTATGACTCACAAACATTCGATTAAGACAATTTCTAGCAATATGACCACCAGTACCACAATTAAAACAAATCTGCTTGTTATTGTTAGAACTTGTGTTGCATTTATTAGATTCGTTTTCCCTACAGAAACATGCAACATTATTAGGTTGTGAGGCAAGTGAGGGTGCTATACTTATTGAGGGTTGTGAAACTAGTGGTGTCTCAACATTTTTATCACAAACATTCAAATTGTCAACCAAATTGTTCAAAAATTTATCAGACATATTAAAAGCACTCAAAACTGTATCAGAGGTAGCAGCTACTGTATCAGAATAATTAAAAACACCACGAGAATTGTCACTTAAAACATTTGAAAAAGAATTGTCTTTATTTAAAATGAAAGCTTCATGTTTGGACTCGATTTTATTTTCAGAAACACATCCTTCAACTTTGTGCTTTGACTGATTCAAGGATTGATCTGCAGGAGAAGTAGAAATGCTAGTACTTTCAACATTAATAAATCCTCCTGACACAAAACCGGAGGGATTGCCATAAATCATAAATGATTCATTAACAATCTCTTCTTTGGACAAAGGCTTGGACACATATGAATGATTGAAAGGAGGGGGTACATGATTATACCCTAGACCTTTTGATTGATTCCTTTTAAACTGCATACTTTGGTCTATCATATTTGCAACCACCTCACTTGAGAAATCATATTTTCTAACATCAAGTTTGGCGATCTCAAATTTTCCTTTCAAAGATTCAACTTCAGCCACTAGCTCAACATTTTGTTTGACTACATAATCATAGTTTTCACATTTGTTGTCGTAGTCTTCCTGGAGTCTCCTAAAGTCTTTAATTTTTTATTCTAGTTAAGCTTTAAGTGGTTTTTGTCCTTTTCGAAGTCGGTACTCTTCATATCTAAGGTCTTCTACGTCTCTTATTAATTTGTCATTGAGTTCACGAAGAATCCTAAGATTTTCTACATCATTGCCTAATGTCTCAATTTTATCCTGTAAAGTTTTCACATAATCTATACAAGCCTTAGAGCATGATGGGAGACTTACCTTGGACGAATTAGGTTCATGGGAAGAGGATACCATCAAGCCAAATTGTAGCTTCATCACACTGTCTTCAGCTGCTACAATCCCTGCTGGAGTGTCATCCCTTACTTGTGCTAGATGAGCATTTTCTGGTCCAGACAAATTGAGAGCTTGTATTTGATCATCCCAGTCGAAAGATTGTGCAACCATAGCCTTTTCATTGTTTGCTTGACCACTGCTTCGGTTGTTCCCAACTGCAACCATTGTTCTGTCATTATTAACCCTTCTATCGGGGTGTGGGCAATCACGAGCAAAATGCCCTGGCTCGTGGCAATTGAAACATCGAAACTTTGCTTTGTTGAATCCAACCTTCTTGTCAGCGCTCATTCCCCAATTGTTCTTCCCTGTCTTTTTGGCAAACTGTTTTGCCCTAAATACAGCCATGGCAATTTGCCATGTGATGTCCATTTCCTCAACGTCCTTCGGATGGATTTGACCAAGATCTACAAATGACAATTGAGGTGGAAGTTCCCCAGCTACAAGAGCATTGTAGCAATTCACAAGCCCTGCTGCAAAGACAAGGTTTTCATCACCCTCCTTTCCTTTTGAAGAGGAAGTCACATTTGAGGATGAAGCAGTTTGGGTAGACACGAGAGGTTGACTCTGTGGGTAGGGAATGACCGGTGCAGAAGAAGATGAACCTGCAGGGGTATAAGAGAAAGAAGAAAGGGCATTATTAGTTGAAATGCCAAGATTGGCAGCTGAGTAGGAGTTCACATGATTGATCTCTCACTGATTGTCATCAATATCGCACGCTTTGATGACAGCCATCACTTCAGCTAGAGAAAGGCGATTGAGATCCTTAGTCTTCTTAATCACAACTACATTCATGTACCAAGATTTTAGGAGAGCATTTAGTAGCTTCTTATTAATTTCTGACTTTGTATAGAAGATCCCTGCCACAGTCATCTCTGTGTTGAGAGTTGTAAATCGTTGCAGTTGAGCTTCGAGAGTCTCTCCGGGAACATAATTAAACATGTTGAAGCGTTGCCTCAGCATATCTTGGCGACTTTCTCGCATGTCTTCATTTCCCTTATATACTTCAATAAGGGCTTCCCACAGTGCTTTAGCAGAAGTATACTCTCTGAATCCTTGAGCAATGTCTGGAGATAAAGCCATAGTCAAAATGGCCAATGCCTTTTCTTGTTCTTCTACACTCTCAAAGTCTTCATCAGTGTAGTTTTCAATTTTCTTGTCAACCACCTGCCCCCCAACTGTAGTGGTGATTATGACTGGATCCTTTATAACACATTTCCAAATCTTGAAGTCCTTCATCTTTATATATTTCTCAATTCTATATTTCCACTCGGGAAAGCCATCAGCAGACATAAGTCGGGGAATACGCGTAGTTGTCCCCATCACAGCATCAAGTTCTTGGTATTGAGTTGAATTTTGTGTTTCTATTTTTATTAAAAAAATTTATCTGAGATAAAATGTAATAAATCTATAGGTCGTAAACTA
Organism: Lactuca sativa; assembly: GCF_002870075.4. Lineage (NCBI taxonomy): Eukaryota > Viridiplantae > Streptophyta > Magnoliopsida > Asterales > Asteraceae > Lactuca > Lactuca sativa. The sequence continues at coordinate 90,377,457 of NC_056631.2, forward strand.
GAAGATAAATTATGGCCGTAAACACTCCTTATGGCCGTAAACACTAGTTTACGGTCAAGAGAATAATTTATTTTTAATTTAGGAATTAATTTAATTAATATGTAGCAATTAACTTAACCGTAAACCTTAAGGCCGTAAACTCGAGTTTACGGTCCAAAGACACCTTTTGATTTAAACTCCGAAAAATTAATGGTGTGATTATCGTTTAACAGAAAATCGATTTTTCGTGAATAACGAGTTTACGGTCAATGAAAGTTAAATATAAATGTTCGATTTTTGTTTTTAAAATCAACTCAATTAAATGCCAGGATTAAAACTTGATCTCGAAGGCTCGAATGATGTGTGAAATAATTGTTTTCTGTGGATGAGCTTGCGGCCGTGAAGAGGAGTTTACAGCCATAAGCTCAGGCCGTAATCTTCGAAAGCCTTTGAATTTGACCGGAAAGAAACCCTCTTTGTTGCTGTGAATACCGATTTAGTTGAAAACGCAGCTGTTGAACGTCTTTGACACTGGTTCCGCTCTGATACCAATTGTAAAGTCCTGAAAAACAGATCTACCAATGATCAAAGAGAATCACAGATGCAAACACGAATTAATAAGCAAATATAGAACAAAAACCAAGCTTGCATACGCTTTAAAGCTATAAAACGTTTGATACAACTTGGGAGAATACGAAGGCACCAACAACCAATAAAGTCTGACACAACGCCCTATATATAGACTCAACTTACAACCGTAAGGTGTTTACTACCGTAAGGAGTTTACGGCCGTAAACACACCTTGACCGTAAACTCAAGACAAAAATAATCTTTCTACACACCCACAACTATTAACTACTATGCCTAGACCAAACCACTATACAGGGTCTTTCATCCACGTAGTTCAGGCTCTCATCGACCTGTATATCATCCAGTGATACTACCGCCTCCTGGTCCGTGATGCACTTTCGTAACTGCGAAACATGGAATGTGTTGTGAATCCGGCTGAGCTCTTCTGGAAGCTCAAGTCTATATGTCACCTTGCCAATCCTGGTAATGATCCTGAATGGCCCAATATATCGAGGGCCCAATTTTCCCTTCTTCCTCAAGCGGATCACACCCTTCCAGGGCGAGACCTTCAGAAGTACCATGTCACCTACCTAAAATTCCAACTCAGATCGGCGTCTGTCGGCGTAACTTTTATGCCGACTCTGAGCTGTCTGCAGTCTCTGCCTGATCTGCTGAATCTTCTTGGTAGTATGCAAAACCACCTCTATCCGTCCCATTACCTTGTGACCCACCTCACCCCAACAAACAGGGGTGCGACACCTCCGCCCGTACAACAGCTCGACTGGCGGGGCACCAAGACTAGAATGATAGCTGTTGTTGTAGGCGAACTCTGCAAGTGGTAGGTGAGAATCCCAACTCCTACCAAAGTCGATGACACACGCCCTCAACATGTCCTCGAGGGCCTAAATAGTCTGCTCGCTCTGGCCGTCTGTCTGCGGGTGGAATGCTGTGCTGAAGTGCAATCGCATGCCCAGCTCCTCATGAAACTTCTACCAGAACGGGGAGGTAAACCTGACATCCCGATCTGAGACAATGGAAACAGGAATCCCATGGTGAGATACGATCTTGTGAACGTACACTTCGGCCAACTTCTCGGCCGATGAACTCTCCCGTATGGCCAAGAAATGGGCACTATTGGTCAATCGGTCCACAATGACCCAAATGGCATCAAACCCCTTTGTCGTCCTTGGCAGTTTTGTGATAAAGTCCATCATGATCTGTTCCCATTTCCACATGGGAAACTCTGGGGGCTGTAGCTTGCCATGCGACCTCAGATGTTCAGTCTTGACCATCCTGCAGGTTAAGCACCTCTCGACGTACCAAGCGATCTCGCGCTTCATACCCGGCCACCAATAGTTCAAACTCAAATCTTGGTACATCTTGGTGGCCCCCGGGTTAATGGAGAAGTGAAACTTATGAGCCTCCTCTATAACCATATGCCTAATCCCACCAGACATCGGAACCCAAACCCGACTGTACCTGGTCAGTAATCCCCGACTGTCCTGCATGAACCTGGTGTTTTCACCCTCGATCCTCTCCCGCTTCAATTTCTCCGGTTGCATGCCCTCTATCTGGGAATATCTGATCTAGCTCACAAGCGGGGAATCCACAACTATTTTCATACATACTACGGGGGTGGAAGACCCAGCCGACTTGCGGCTTAAAGCATCCGCTACCACATTTGCTTTACCAGGGTGGTAAAGGATCTCGTAATCATAGTCCTTGACTACATCCAGCCACTTGCGTTGCCTCATGCTCAGGTTCGGCTAATCCATGATGTGTCTCAAGCTCTTGTGGTCCATGTAAATGGTACAACGGACCCCATAAAGGTAATGTCTCCATATCTTGAGGGCGAACACCACCGCCCCCAGCTCCAAATTGTGCGTAGGGTATCGTGTCTCATGCAGTTTCAGCTGTCGCAATACGTAGGCTATCACTCGTCCTCTCTGCATGAGGACCGCTCCTAACCCTGTGACGGATGCATCACAGAACACCACAAAATCCTCAAATCCCTCCGGGAGTGTTAGGATTGGCGCTGATGGAGGGTCTCAAACGCTCCCTGCTGCTCGAGACCCCACCGGAAATCCACCCCTTTTCTCGTGAGACGAGTGAGTGGTACTGCAATCTTGGAGAAATCTTCTATGAATCGCCGGTAGTATCCTGCCAAGCCCAAAAGCTCCTAATATCCGAGGGGGATTTCGGAACCTCCCACTGCATAACCGCCTCGATCTTAGCTGAATCGACCAAAATCCCTTCTTGGTTAACGAGATGTCCAAGGACCTGGACCTCTCGTAACCAAAAATGACACTTCGAGAACTTAGCGTACAGTCGTTCCCGCCTCAGGACCCCTAACAGCTCTCACAGATGCTCCTCATGTTGTTCTCGGGTCTTGGAATACACCAAGATATCATCTATAAATACTATGACCGAGCGGTCAAGCATCGGTCTGCAAACTTGATTCATCAGGTCCATAAACACTGCTGGCGCGTTGGTGAGCCCAAATGGCATCACCACGAACTTGTAATGTCCATAACAAGTTTGGAACGTGGTCTTCTCCACATCCTCCCTAACCTTGAATTGGTGGTACCCGGACCTCAAATCTATCTTGGAAAACCAAGATGCGCCCTGCAGTTGATCAAAGAGGTCGCCTATCCTCGAGAGTGGGTAACGGTTCTTCACCGTTAGCTTGTTCAACTCCCGGTAATCAATGCACATCCGGTGTGAACTGTCCTTCTTCTGGACAAAAAGAATCGACACTCCCTATGGAGAACTGCTAGGTCGAATGAACTGCTTGCCCAACAGTTCATGTAGCTGCGAAGACAGCTCCTGCATCTCAGGCGGCGCCAATCGGTACGGCGCCTTAGTGATAGGGGCTGCACCTGGCACCAGGTCGATCCTGAACTCGACCCGCCTCTCCGGAGGTATCCCTGGCAACTCCTTTGGAAACACATCTGCGAACTCCCCGACCACTAGTACATCGGAGACCGAATTCTGGTCCCCGACTCGCGTATCTACCACGTACGCTAGATAACTCGTACACCCATGCTGAATGTACTACCGAGCCCTGGCAGCTGAATAAAAACCTGAGCTTACTCTGGTGCCCTCACCATATATATAATCAGTTCTCCCCCACTTGGGGTTCGAACTACCACTCGCTGGCCCTCGCAATCAATCATAGCACCGAACTTACTGAGCCAATCCATGCCCACAATCACGCACACCTCCCCCATGGGAATCGGAATTAAGTCTATAGGAAAAGACACCCCAAAAATCTCCAAGTTACATCCTCAATAAACTGAAGAAGCAGAAACCTCGTGTTCGTTGGCGATAGATAATCGTAACGGACACTCCAACTCGCCCACAGGCGTACTGAACTCCTTACTTAAAGACTGAGATACGAAGGACCGACTCGCCCCCGAGTCAAATAAGGCCAAAGCGGGCAAAGAGTTCACCAAAAATGTACCTAATCACAGGTACAACAGATAAGCATATAACAAATAAATAAAACAAGATAAGGATAGAAACATACCAGCAACCACATCTGGTGCTGCTTTGGCCTCCTCCGCTGTAAACTGGAAAGCACGGCCCTGAGCCTTTGGAGGCTCTTTCCTGACTTGTCTCCCATCTGTGATCCTCAAAGTAGCCGGTGTTGCAGCCTACACCGGCTTGGCGGCATGTAGTGGACAGTTGACCCTCATGTGGTCAACCTGATTGCAGTGATAACATAACCTCATACCCTGGATTGGGGCAGCCTAGTGACAGTCCATCGCATAATGCCCCTCCTTGCCACACTTGTGGCACCCACTACAAGCCCAACAAACACCAGAATGTCCCTTGACACACTTCCCACAAGTGCGGCCCTGTTGACCCCCGGTCCTAGCATCGACGGTCTTAGGCCACTTCGGCGCCGGCTGTGACAGTACCGAGGCCGACTACTTCTCCCTTAGCTGCAACTCAATCTCCAACTCCTGCCGTCTGGCGGCCTCCTGCAAATCCAGAAGAGTATCACATCACTGGGTAGCTACAAACTGTCGAATATCAGTCTTGAGCATACTCAGATAACGGGTCATCTGAGATTGCTCGGAAGCAAACTCTGGGCAGACAATCGCCCGCTCAGTGAATATACGGGTGATCTCCGTCATCGACTCTCCATCTTGCCTCAAACTCAGAAACTCCTGTGCCAAACGTTCCTGCTCAACCCTCGGAATGTAACGAGTGCGGAACATATCCCTGAACTACTCCCAAGTAATAGCAGCTCTCTAATCATCAGTGTAAGTCCCAGTCGCAAGTCTCCACCAGTCCTTGGATCTGTACCTAAGTAGGTCTAGAGCACACCTAACCTTTTGGTCAGTAGGACACGAGCAGGTGAAGAAACACCCCTCCACATCTGAAATCCATCTCATAGCCTTGATGGGATCCCGTGTCCCATCAAAAATAGAGGAATTCGTGTTGTCGAAGTCTCGGTACTGAAAACCCCTACCTACTCCTCCCCCTGCCGTAGATACAGCTGATGCAGCTGCTGCGAGGGCTGTCTTTGTGAGGGCTACGTAACGCTCATCGAAATAATCCACCATGGCGGTCTTAATCGACCTGAACATTTCCAGAAAATCGGCCCGGAACAACGCATCAACCTTGTCATGCAGGATTGCTCAGATCCTGTCATCCATCTCATATGGCCTCATTTGGCCGGTCGTCTCGGGTGCTGTCATCTCCCCTTGTTCGCCCTCTCCTGATCCCAATCCTGATCCTGACCCGGATCCAGTCACAAAGCGCCTGGTCATCACCATTCTGAAATACAACACAAGGTATCAGATAGCTCATGCAACAACTGGGGACCAACCCCCAACAAAACCCTAGGAGTTGTGACTTCCTTGTCACGCATATGGGTCCTGTGCTTTCAGTAGTACGGTCCCATACTACCTTCCACACCTACCCATATTTGTTCCAAGTATCACCACAACACCCTAACAATACATATAATCATATCGAGCACTCAAGCCTTACTCTTAAAGGAATGCTAGATGCCTCGAAGTCGGTGGACTCATCCAAACAACCTACCCACTCACGAAACTTCCACCAACCCTACAACACTAGTGTATGCTAGCCATACATAATGCTGGACCCGATAGACTTTCGAATATTCAATTCTACCCTAAGCTCCCAATCAAACAAGAACAGAACATAATGCTAAATCAAACATTCTCAGGCTAGAAGATCTTAATTATGTATAACCGTGATGCATACACTAAATCACTACTGTAATGATGTTAATTTCATATAAGGGAAACCCCAGGCTAGCAGGCACCACGTAATCAAGCAATTATATCATGCAATTCTTGAAGATCCCTAGCCTAGTACTAGCATGCTGTTCTAACATATCATATAATCAAACCACTGTATGGTATTTTGGGGTTACTTACTGGCTCTGGCTGATCGTACACGCTACATCCTCGTTTATTTATTTTGAAAACCAATTTCGTAAAACATTTTTGAAAACCTTTCCTTGGTTTGGGACTGGATTCACACGAATGTTCCTCCAATTCACTCAAACCAAGGCTCTGATACCAACTTGTAACATCCAAAATTTCAAACCAATTTAAACTTTTTAAAAATATCAAGTTCATCAAAACATTACAACTTTGTTTTCAAAATATTGATTATCAGAGTTTTCCCAGAAACATAAACATAATAAAAGGAGCTGTACGATCATGCCTTCGCCTTGCAGCGATCCTCTGATGTACCTGAAACAATAAGCTGAAACTGTAAGCCCGAAAACTTAGTGAGTTACCCCCAAAATACCGATACACATACAGTCCACATAAGAATATCAACATTAGCATATCATATCAATAAAACAAAACAACTTATATTGGGTCTACAGCTTTACAAGCTGGACTACCCCTGGGCCCTCAATACGAGTCTGGAATGCCTATCGGGCCCTCAGCTCATATCTGGAATGCTCCTGAGTCCTCAGTATGAGTCTGGAATGCCTACTGTGCCCTCAGCTCATATCTGGAATACTCCCGAGTCCTCAGTATGAGTCTGGAATGCCTACCAGGCCCTCAGCTCATATCTGGAATACTCTAGGGTTTGTTGGCTATCGCATGGAGCAGTACAACCTCAACCCAACCCACATAACATATAACATAACTATTGAGCATGCAATAATCATATAACATCACAGGTAGTCCTACAAGTCTACCTAAATGGCATAACCACTAGCATGCAATACTAACTCATACTCAACATTTAACACTACTAGGATAACATATTCAAAGGGGTCGGCCTTGGTGCCTTAGACCCCTTAGTATAGTGAGGATAACTCACCTCGTAGATGTCAGCTCGGTAAATAATCAAAGCTCTTCGATCACTTGCCAAAGACTCCACCACCTATTACCATAATATGACATGCTCATAAGTCTTTGTCCTCACAGAATAGCTAACCTTGATCAAGGTCAAAGTCCTTAGTCAAGGTCAATAGTCCATGTTGACCTCAACTCGCCGAGTCCTTTGAAGCACATCCAACTCGCTGAGTCATCGGGGTGACTCGTCGAGTTCCTTTGAATCTCGATCAAACCTTAAGGCCACCCGTCGAGTTCCCTCCTTGTAACTCGACGGATACATGCAACCGTGTCCTGGTTAAAACTCATCCGACTCGCCAAGTTGTTATTCAACTCGTCGAGTCTTATGGAAATCTTCATCGGACTCGCCGAGTCTAATGCACGTCTTCATGTAACTCGCCGAGTCGGCTTTGCAACTCCCCGAGTCCCTTCAATCATATTATCATGCAAACAACTTTTAAGCCATGGCAAGGCCCCAAATTGTAGATCCAACTTCCTTAGGCCTGCTTATCACATAAAGTTGCAAACTTTACGTGCATGCAAGGCTCCAATGACTCAAAAAGCCCAAACTATGCTTGAAATGGGGTTTTACACTTAGGGAGGGGCTCAAACTTCCCAAAGCTAAGAACTTTATGGTACTTCAATCCATAAAGAGTTTAGATCTGAAGTTACAACTTCAGATCTTGGCTCATACTCCAGGAAATGACTTTATAACCCAACCAAGAACCCTAATCTCCAACCAAGGAGGTCTAGAACGAAATAGAAAGGAGGATAACAGCTTGATACCTTCCCAAGAGATGAAAACTGGAGTAGATCCTGATTTTCCCCAAGCTCCTTGCTTCAAACCACTTGCTTCCCAAGCTCTTTTCAACAAAATCCTCTTCCAAGGCTTCAAACACACAATGGGCACACGCACACGTATTAGCGTTTGTTAAGAGACTGCAAAGAGGCTGAAAGAGGTTTGTGTTCCCTTAAATAGGGTGCACAACCCCAGGATTTAGGGTTTCAGCTGCCAGCTCCTACTCGCTGAGTCCCAATATGGACTCGTCGAGTAGGTTACTTAACCCGCGACCCTTCCTGCTGCTACTCGACGAGTAAATCAACCAACTCGTCGAGTAGGGCCTAATCCAATAACTCATATTTAGACAATACCTGAGAATCAGGACATTACACCTGCGCACATGTCACACACTCTGTCATGTACTTTGCAATATCAAGCTTCATTGTCGGCCACCAGTAATAGGTTTATAGGTCCCTATACATTTTAGTGCTGCCAGGATGAATTGAGTACATGGTTTTGTGAGCTTCTTCCATCAGAAGATCTCTTATTCCTCCTGACTTAGGTACCCAAATACGATCTTGGAATACCTTCAGTCCATGACCATTTGTACCAAACACCAACGTTTTGCCCAAACATTCCTCCTTTCGGTCATTCTTCTCAGAAGCTTCTTTTTGAGCTTTCTTTATACTCCCCCCATTTGTCGAGACAACTTCTATTCTCAATGCTCTTGGCCTTTTTCTTTCAAGATTGACTTTCTGACTAAGAGCATCAGCGACAACGTTTGCTTTACCGAGATGGTAAAGTATCTCACAGTCGTAGTCCTTAAGTAACTCTAGCCAGCTTTGCTTCCTCATATTCAATTATTTCTGACTAAAGAGGCATTGGAGACTCTTATGATCAGTGAACAGTTTGCACTTTGTGCCATAGAGGTAATGCCTCCATATCTTCAAAACAAAAACTACTCCTTCCAGCTCCAAATCGAGAGTGAGGTAGTTCTTTTCATGCTCTTTCAATTGTCGGGACGCATATGCGATCACCTTATCTCTTTGGGTCAAAACACAACCCAAACCAACCCCAGACGCATCGCTATAAACAGCGAAGTCTTCAACTCCATCGGGTAGAGATAAAATCGGTGTCTCACATAGCTTCTTCTTTAGCAGCTCGAATGCTTCTCTGTGCTTATCACTCCAAGCATAAGCAGCTCCTTTGTGGGTCAAAGTTGTTAATGGAGTAGCGATCGAAGAAAATCCTTGGATAAACCTTCGGTAATATCCAACTAATTCTAGAAAGCTTCGGATCTCCGTGGGACTTTTCGGTTGTTCCCACTTCATCACAACTTCGATCTTTGCTGGATCAACCATTATCCCTTCTTGGTTGACCACGTGACCCAAAAATTAGACTTTTCGAATCCAAAAATCACATTTGGAGAACTTAGCATACAAATTCTCCTTCTTCAAGACTTCTAACACTTCTCGCAAGTGTGCACCATGATCCTCTTGGCTTTTCGAGTAAATCAGAATGTCATCTATGAACACTATCACAGATTTATCAATGAATGGGTTAAGAAATTTGTTCATTAAATCCATGAATGCTGTTGGAGCATTGGTTAGTGCAAACGACATAATCAAAAACTCGTAATGTCCATATCGTGTTCTGAATGCAGTCTTCTCTATATCCTGCTCTCTCACCTTCAGTTGATGATATCCTGACCTTAGGTCAATCTTTGAAAAATAGCTCGAACCTTGTAGTTGATTGAACAAGTCATCAGTCCTCGGCAACATATATATATTCTTTATTGTTGCCTTGTTCAGCTCTCTGTAATCGATGTACATCCTCATACTTGATGGATTTTATACAAACAATCCTATGTGTGCATGCAACCCTAGAGTTGGATCTATGTTTTCACTATTAGTTATATAACTTTATGAACACAAAAAGAAACCTGGCATGCTACTATTATTTTCGAAATTCATATATAAAAATAGAATACATACCTTTGGTTGTTATATAGCAATAACAACTAGTTCCTTGAATTTCCTTAGCTCTTGAAAGCAAGTACCACAAGTGTAGTACCTCTAATGGCTTACAAACACCAAGAGCAAGAGGATGAAGAATGAGAATAGAGAAGACACCCAAAAATAGCTAGAAACCCTAATCAATTAGTTCACCACGTTTTTTAGTCTCAAGGGTCCTTTAAATAGTGAGGCTATTAGGGTTATCTAACAAGGAAACCCTAATTTGTCTGCTTAGGCCCTAAGCAACCCATGGACTCCCTCCTTAGAGACCTAGGATGATTTCTAATGGGTTTCCCCATAGAATTCGTCCACCCCTCTAATGTGGAGTCCATTAGCCCAATATTCAATTATCATACAATTGACAGTTCTAGTCCCTTAAGTTTAATTAATGTCTTTTAGCCACAAAATTAATTCTTATTAATTATTGACTAATATTAATTAAACAATATGATTTCTCCTTTAATATATTATTCTCATAATATATTAATAAATCATAATTAATTCTTTCTCTCTCTCCATAATTCATCCTATCAAGTTGCTTTGGTGAAGGCAATCCAAAAGGACCATGCACCATCGAGTCAAGTACATACCAAAATAGTTACGGACTTAGACACTAATCTAACAGTCTCCCACTTGGATAAGTCTAATAACTATTCTACGTATGACTTCAGATCCTGATCTGCAATCGTAGCTTTCAAAAGCCGTTGTCAACTCCGATATTATCAGAAGTGTCCTTTAGATAAGGGATCATATATTCCTCCATTCTAGATATCGTATAGACTGAGACATCGATTTAAATCATTCTCTCTGTCTATGTGTTGTTTCCCGATTTACGATTTATGATGACTGCCAGACTACAATTGAACACATCAAATTAGTCCCGGCTTGGCCAAGCGCTTATGTGTCATCACTAAATCATCGAGGGGCCCACATATATCGCTTTCATCCCACTTTGGATAAAAGGAACAGATAAACTTTGATTCAATGCTTGCTTGCATTCACTTACTGAATCACACACAACAATATGTTTTATGACACCAAGTTACTGGTGCATTTACATATTATCAATGTGTAACCGACTCGCAAGATACAACTCACACATATCAGTTTCAAGAATATAAGACATTATCGTCTCACCAATCACTCGTGATAAAATCCATGAAGTGATCCAAGTGAGCGTGGGTTTAATCCAATGCTCAAATCATATTCATAAGCACTCATGAACGTTGCAACAAACATTTGCTTATGTCTAATAGACTTTAGACAATCCACACACCAATTCACGACAATCTTCATTCATATCGTCTCAACAATATGTTTTATGACACCAAGTTACTACTTCCAACATATGAACGACTGTGGTTCGTTCGAATAATTTGATTGTTCTGAACCAATTTAATTATTCAGGAAGTCAAAACATGCAAAGTGAAATACAAGAAAAATACTAATCCCATATGGCCCCAAACTCTGGGTATAAATAAAACATTTTATTTAATCACCATATTGATTACTCATTATTAGTTGTTTCGGGTAATCAACTTCTTACTTGAATTATTACTACACTTGTCCCATACTCTCAGCATGCACACAATGTTTACCTACGGTCCTTACTTTGTGAAATAGATGAACACATTTCCAATCATACTCATTTCTCAACTCCCAATCCTTATCATAAGTATAAGAATATCAAATTCTTATTTTTATGCAATGATTCTTTCGTAAAGTCATAGCTCAAAATCATCAAGACTTGGCCAATCTCTATCAGAAACAATTCTATAGATATGACGTCTCTCACTCAAAGTACATTCCTTTGAACATCCTTCTTTCATAAAAGTTTCTAATCTAGACATAGATTCTCAATATCCAACTCCTAATATGGAAACATTTCCATATTTGTCAATTCATTCTTAATAGAATCTTATCTATTCATAATAATGTCATCCAATACCATACTTTCAACTACTCACAAGCGACCAATCCTCAGCGAGCTTTGGATCGTCCTTTGATAGTTGTTTAATTATTTTAGTCAAAACCGATTCTAGTCCTTTTTCCTTCTAAATGCGCTAGACATTTGGAAAATTTTAGAATTATCAAATATAATAGCACTGACAATCAATCCTATACCCGAAGCGTGTAGGACACGATGCATAATGTCTTACATAGAGATATGATACTTTATCAATCTTCTGCCATAATATTTTATGTGTCAGTTCTTACAATTCGAACTATGAAGAGGGACACCGTAATCATAATCGAAATTTAAGAACACACTATGTATCCTTTGACAAAATTTATTAAAATTTCTCAATCTAAGCTTTAGATTTTGAAACGAAGTACAATATTCTCTCTCTTAATTATAGCAAAACAACTTTTCAACCCTTACGACTTTGCAAAGTATAACTCTTGTTGTCTATAATTAATATTGCAAACTTGCAATACTTGCCTTAATAATCATACAAGCACAACATTTATGCTCCCATTATCATGATGATTATTATTATATAAGCATAACACTTATGCTCCCACTGGCTTTGACATGTTTTAGAAAACAACCGAACTTCCAGAAAACAATATTTATTGAATTTCTTAAGTTCATATTTCTAATACCTAATGCTTTGATAATCCTTTATCTAAGCTTCTCAAACTTATACACATTTACCTTAGATAACTCATATGTGTGTCTAAACAATTCAGACTAATTGCTAAATCTCACAATTCGAATCATGAAAAGGGATACCGTAACCATAATCGAATTCGAGAATACAATTTTCACAATCACTATCTTCTTAAAATATCTCTTAGTGAAATCATTTCCTCACAGTCATTTTCATGAAGGAGGGAATCTTATGACACTTAGATTTTAATGGTGTATGTGTTCCTATCCATACGAAGTTGTCAAAACCAAAGTTTGCGACAAATCCAAACTCATATGGACCAAACTTTCTCAATCTTGATTTCTTGCCTTATGGTAACATGAGTGCCCACCATGTCTTCCAAGTAGTTAAGCAGATCATCCTTTCCTATCAATGTACTTTTCATTGATCAAGGTGCTTGCCTTTTATGCGTTCAAATGAGAACTCGTAGAACTCACATGCATAATTAACTCAATTGGAATGGCACAGAAACAAGATATTGTCAACACGATAGGTTGTGAACCTCAAGTTGTGTGCTAGTGATGATCGATAAGGTTTATTCTTAATTAGTTCTTGAACTTTTCAAGACCATTAAGACTCCCACTAACTCCTTGACATATAAGATTCTCTTGTCAATAAACATTTCTCGACAAACAAATATTCAATAGTTAGTGTAGCTTTTATCAAGACAAAACACTTCACAAAATTGGTCCTAGTTGGTCTTTGTCTTATCCAAGACATCACAACTTTCCACATTTTCTAAGAATTGTTACAATCTTAACTCTAAGACTTGTTTTGGAACGAAGTATGATTGACTTCTTGATTTAACCATTTCTTCAATTCTTGATTCCTCTTCTCAGACATGCAATTGTACTAAGACTCATTTAGAGGATCAATTGAGATATGGTTCTTAATCATTAAGACCTATCATAAAACATAATAAAAGGTACTCTCCCTTCTTCTTAGAATAGAGAAACGTTTATCTTTCTGCCTACTTGATTCTTCTTATCCGTTCTGCTATTGATTTAAAATCTTTCAATCAACTCAGAATTACACTTGATCTTATAACTATAATCATATTTACTAAACCTTTAGTAAATCATGACGAATATCTTTGTCACTCTTGTGGTGGACTTGATAAACACACAACTTTGTGTACTCGATCTCATAGTCCTTCACTTGACATTTTGTCAACGAATTAGTCTAATTTCCAAATATAAAACTTCTCATGAATCATGCAACCAAGTTGCATGATTCCAAGTCTCTGTCTAATTGAAACTTGGGCGATGAGAAACTCTCCCTATTTGGTAAATTCTTGACATTTCCACAAATAACATAATCCATTATTGCTAATACTTGAAACATTCAAACATCAATTTTTCATACACGCCATTGCAAGGATAAATAAATAATATAAAATCAAAATTTATTTTATTGCGGAAAAATTTGTCCTTACAATGCGATTCAATTGAAAACTATGTTAATACATATTTCATAGCAATCTATTCTAACTCCAAGTAGTATCTCAAAATTCTAATCTTCAAGCAATGCGATCGAAATCCATTTCTTCACGATTAGATTCAACTCACTTCTTCCCTTAAGCTTCCTCTCTTTTCTTCGATCCTATAGAACATCAAAATGTAATCTTATTACATCATGTATTAAGAATATAGAATAGGAACTTAAAAGAGTTAGTTAATGGATTTTATCTGAAGTAAAGCCATACGTTTTGACTCTCCCATCTCTTAGATCTTTTAGGTAAATAGGGCAGCTTCGTCTCCAATGCCCCTTCTCTTGGCAATAAAAGCAAATGGACTCCTTTGGCACAATACATTGGACAATCATAGACTTAGTTCTTTCTAGACTTCTGATGTTGCCAGTGTCCATTATAGTTTGGGAGTTTGATTCACCATACAAATTTGCTTGAACAACACGCCAAATCATTGATGATTCAGTAGCTATAAGCAAATAGGTGAGATCAATGATGGTCACGTCGTGATCCATCATATAGTACTCTCTAACGAACTCACTATATGATTCAGGAAGCAACTGAAGAACCCAATCAACAGCCAACTCACCTAAAATCTCGACACCCAACATCCTTAACCTATCAATGTGTGACTTCATCTGTAAGACGTGTGCACACACAGGTTTCCCATCTTCGTGCTTAATTTCCAATAGGGCTTGAGTGAGCTTGTAATTTTAAAGCCTTTGAACTTGTGGGGTTGGGAGAACAATTGGAGGAAGTGGAGTAAGTGAAGCATGATCTCTTGTTCCTCGATCAAATCGTGGAATATCATCTTCATGTGGAAAGCTTGTTCCACGAGATTTGGGAAGACCATAGCTGTCATACTTTGACATCTACAAAACGGCAGAAAATTCAAGTTAAGTTGATTCAAATCCTTTATGTGACACCCAAATGAAACATCAAGGCTAGGATCCAACACAATACTCTACAACCTAGAAGAGGGATGCCGTAATCTAGCTACAGAATATTTGAAGGTCGGTAAATGACGATTTACCAATTTCCACCATGAAAAACGAAAAGGAAACTTAAGTTTTAAATGTATTGAAAACTCCTAGATCTTTTGAGACTCATTGAACTTTTCAATGGCATGTTTAAATCTCGATATGCCCCTCGATTTGTGACTGGGATGCCGAGGATCACAAAACAAGGTGTGAATAACCATGCAAACTTACATGGTGCCCCCAATGTTATAGTCACCTATTTGATGTGCCGGTTAACCACACACGCTCCACCGAACTATGACAAACATTGAGTCACCCTTTGTTTAGAACCATTTAGTGTGTCGGTTAACCACACGCGCTCCACTAACGTCTTCGCAAGGGCACAAAGTGTAATTTCATGGAATTGCATCAATTCACTTTTGCCTAAAGTAACTAAGATTGGAAATTTTGTAAAAACATTTAGTTACTTTATACTTCATTATACTTTTAATGGAAAGGGTTTGCCCTATCCTACTCGTTCGGCTAACGACCCTCCCCCAATCAAGGAAGCGGTGGGTGAGAGTGGACACCCATTAAACGGCCATTTTATAGGCCATAACCTTATATCCGCCTTATAGATCGGCTTCGTAAATGAGGCCTACTAACGGTAAGACTAGCATTTAAGTTATACGTATATAATTTTAGACTTTTAATGTTATACATAGTATAAGGGTGTATTTTACACTTTTAAAATACTAGGTGGTTTAATTTTATAAATTAAACTTTTAATTTAATTAAATATAAATCATATCATCATGGATTTATTAACTCTCTTTTAATTATACACATAATTAATTTAATAAAACCATAAGGGTGTAATTCGAACTTTTCAAAATTAGGGTTTTAGAATTTAGACTTTTTCAAAATTAAACATTTTAATCAAACAATTTAAACTCCAAAATTTGAGGGCAAGTTTTGAAACTTTTCAAAACATAAGCAAGAACATTCTAGATCAAATTACAAATAATAATAATTAACCAATTAATTAGTAATTATCTAAATATGACCTAATTCAATTTCTTGCAAGATAATCTATCAAATAAATCAAATAAATCAAGTTTATCGCATAAAGAAATGATTATCTAATTAATTTGACAATTATCTTTTACTTTGGTAAGGATATCTTTTAAATTAAACAATTAATTTAACCTAATCCCTTAAATCCCATAGAATTCAAAATTATGGGATGGGATATTCAAAATCTTTAATTACCAAATTTAAACATTTAAAGGATAATTACAAGATATGACAATATCCAAATCCCTAAAATTTAGGATCTAATCATGGGGAAAGAGGCAATTTCGAAATTCTAGGGTTAGACAACCCTAAAATCGAAATCTTGGGGCCAAAGAAAAAGGTTTAGGAAATCTTACCAAAAATTTCGAAATTTAGGGTTTAGAAACCCTAATTTCGAAAATCAAGCCTCCAGGGTTTATTAGCCATAAACCCTAATATGTCAAGTTCATACATTTGAATAAAGCTAATTGAAAACAAAAACCAATGGCTCTGATACCACTGATGGATTTTATACAAACAATCCTATGTGTGCATGCAACCCTAGAGTTGGATCTATGTTTTCACTATTAGTTATACAACTTTATGAACACAAAAAGAAACCTGGCATGCTACTATTATTTTCGAAATTCATATATAAAAATAGAATACATACCTTTTCTTGTTATATAGCAATAACAACTAGTTCCTTGAATTTCCTTAGCTCTTGAAAGCAAGTACCACAAGTGTAGTACCTCTAATGGCTCACAAACACCAAGAGCAAGAGGATGAAGAATGAGAATAGAGGAGACACCCAAAAACAGCTAGAAACCCTAATCAATTAGTTCACCACGTTTTTGAGTCTCAAGGGTCCTTTAAATAGTGAGGCTATTAGGGTTATCTAACAAGGAAACCCTAATTTGACTGCTTAGGCCCTAAGCAACCCATGGACTCCCTCCTTAGAGGCCTAGGACGATTTCTAATGGGTTTCCCCATAGAATTCGTCCACCCCTCAAATGTGGAGTCCATTAGCCCAATATTCAATTATCATACAATTGACAGTTCTAGTCCCTTAAGTTTAATTAATGTCTTTTAGCCACAAAATTAATTCTTATTAATTATTGACTAATATTAATTAAACAATATGATTTCTCCTTTAATATATTATTCTCATAATATATTAATAAATCATAATTAATTCTCTCTCTCTCTCTCTCTCTCCATAATTTATCCTATCAAGTTGCTTTGGTGAAGGCAATCCAAAAGGACCATGCACCATCGGGTCAAGTACATACCAAAATAGTTATGGACTTAGACACTAATCCAACAATACTCCCGTCCTTTTTCTTTACAAATAACACTGAAGATCCCCAGGGTGATGAACTAGGTCTAATGAAACCTTTGTCCAATAACTCCTTTGGCCCTCGATGTTTCAAGAAAAGACCATGGGGGTAGCCTATGTCACTTGCATGCCTGACTAGGATTTGGCCCTCGACATTGCAAGGAAAGACCATGGGATAGCCCATGACACTTGTATGTTTTGGTATGTGGTACTTTGGGGAACTCACTAAGCTTTGTGCTTATAATTTTATAGTTATGGGTTCAGGTAATTCCGATTTGAAAGGGAAAGGTCCGGGTTGATCATAGCACATCCACCCATGTTTCTGCAACTATATGATTTTGGTTTTGTATTATGATAAATGTTTTTATTGTGAAATACTTTTGAATGATTGGAAATAAGATAATTGGTGTTTCTAGTTGAATTAAAAATGAATACTTTACCTTATAATTTTTAGGATGTTACAATTTGTTTATTAGATATTGACTTTTGAGTGTAGTTTTGTTCCCTTTTAGCCCATTTTTATGGTGTTCTTGGAGTTTGAAGAACTCCATAACATTATGGTTGGATTTTGTTGTCTTTTAGACGTTTTGATTCAGGAAAGTTTGTTGTTAATGCATTTCCATTTGGCAATTCTTGAGTAATGTTCATTTTTGAGTTTAGGTGAGAGTTTAGAGGAGTTTAAGCCTTGAAAATAGATAAAGTTGTACATTATATCCATTAAGTCACGGAGGAATTCTAGATCTAAATTTTTGAGCTTCTAAAATAAAGATTTAAGTGCTTAATAGAAGGAGGCTATTAAACCATAAAGTGTGACATGCCTTTAGGTGTGACAACATGATTATTGGGATTTCATGACTATTTTTTGTATAGTAGGTGTAGCGTGCCTTCTCTTTGTCACAACACACTCCTGTTTAACATTGATCGTTGAATTTAACCGTCAGATCTTTAATTAATTTGATTTTGTCAAAGTTTGAGGAATAAGTTGTAGATAAGGTTTATCCTTTAATTGGTATCTAAGTGGTTCATGAGACTGTTTCTTGCCAGTGTGCGTGTGTAGTTGTGATTCCTTCAACTTTCAGGTCAGATAAGTTATCTTACTATGCTATGCGTTATAGTATATAAACTTTGCATGATAAGATGTAGTTATATTATAGATGGTCATTTTTGCATCATAAAGGTATAAACTTGATTTTCAAGTTTTAAAAGGTCCTTATTTCTAAGTTTCTTAACTTGTTACCGGCTGGAACCCAGTCAAACTTTCAATACATGGTCCACAGTTCTTCATCATCAGATTGCTCATCTTCTTCACATGACGACCACCACCATTGTCTCCCACCCTCTGCCTTTCTCAACTACTTTCATCCTTAGCCTCCCATCCACATTCTTCCACTTTGATTATCCCAGAAACAAACCACGTCCACCATCCTTATCCATGAAGATGCCATCCAAAAATAAAAATCAATATCCAAAATAAATAATTCGACAAAATCAAAACCATGGCAAAATTTAAGCTACACAGGTGTTTTTTTTATTGTTCCTGCAATAAATTTACATATGACTCTTCTGATTTCCAAAATTAATCTTTTACTCTTCCAAACGTATTTTTTGAACCTGCAAGAAATCATCATATTCAAAAACAACACATTTGCAGTGACTCTTCGTTGCTCCAAACAACTTTTGATGCAAAATCCTAACAATAAACCTCGATTTCTCAGTGTTTAATCTAGGAACAAGAAGGTGATGAGAGACGAAATACCCAACCACTAATTTCCTTACTGTGCTTACGATGCAAAACCTAGTAACGAAAAGAACAAAAAATAAAACCCAAAAAATTAAGAACACCAGAAAAACATAACAAAAATGAAAACCAAAAAAACCCAGACAAAAGAAAGAGCGAAAGAATAGTGAGATTCAAACCGAAATCAAACAAAACCATAACTAAAGTGAACTCTAGTTAATCAAAATAAATAACACCAAACTATTGTGAATTGATGGCTAGCTCCGTTTAGGGCATCATCGCTAGTAATCTCCCAAATCCAAACTTTTATTCAACCGAAAGATCTCGTTGATAAGAAGAGAACCAATGGACGAAAACGGAAGGAAAAAAGAAGGGGCTTGTCGAATCATAATGACATTTCTCTGGTAAGAAAAAACGGCACAAAGCTGTGGCCTTTGAGGCGGTGAACAAACAGTGAACAAAGGAGCAATCGTCAAAGAGTTGTTAGGATGACATGAAGAGGCGAGGGTTTTGGATTTGAAGGGCCCTCTTCTTTCATTTGATCTTCTTGACGGCGTTGCAATTCGGAAGTGATACACTTGATGTCAACAGCTAAACAGAATCCAATATTTACATGAGGAGGCTACATGTCAGCAGTTTATATCCTATTTTGCATACCTAACCGGTTATAATGGGTTAGTTACCGAAATTAGCCGGTAAAACACAAGTTCTTACCCCTCATATGCAAAAAAAGAAGATGAGGGACCTTTTAAAACAAAATTGATAAGTTGGTTGGGCTACAGTGACAATAACCCTATATATAACTATATAAGTAAACAATACATACAACACGTGTATGTCAATACTAGACGGCTTAACTACAATGGGCTAATTAGAATCATACGATACAAACATATACATGAGTGAATCTGCTAACATCTCTCGGAAGAGAATTTCGAAAGTCTAAATTGGACTTGAAATAGTTGAAGATCTAGTAACGTCGGAAGGCCTTTGGTGAAGATTGGTTCGACCTCCGCCACGATGGTTGCTGTTCACTCGGTAGGATCCACCCCTCCCCCATAGTTTGATAAAGAAGACGAAGTGTCGACATGACACAAGGAGGACGAGGATGGGTGATTCTTATTGGACGGGGTTGTGAGCAGATGATTGTTGAGTCATGTTTCTTCAACAACCAGCATGGGCATCATCTCCGAGAAGGTGGGAAAACGTTTTGTGAAGCGAATGATGTCGAGAACGTTGTCATATTTATTGGGGAATCCTTTTAGGGCATGCATCACCACATTTCGATCTTTGACTATTTCACTGAGACCTTCAAGTAATTCTATTAGTTTCTTCACTTTCTCATAATAGTTATAAATCAATAAGTTCACCAACGTGATGTTAGAGAGAGAGAAAGAGAGAGAGAGAGAGATGTTGGATTAGTGTCTAAGTCCATAACTATTTTAGTATGTACTTGACCCGATTATGAGCATGGTCCTTTTGGGTTGCCTTCACCATAACAATATGCAGGATGATTTAAGGAGAGAAAGGTTTAAATATGATTTATTAATATATTATGAGAATAATATATTAAAAGAGAAATCATATTGTTAAATTAATATTAGTCAAGAATTAATTGATAATTAATTTTGTGACTAAAGAGATTAATTAAATTTAGGGGACTGGAATGCAATTATTGGATAATTGAGTTATTGGGCTAAGGAATGCTAAAGGAACAAGGGGTGAACAAAATTATGATGGAAGCCCATCATATTTTCGTCCATGGCCTTATCCAGAAGGCTCCATGGGCTGCTTAGAGTTTAAGCTGTCCATTAGGGTTTTGACTGAAACCCTAGCATCCCACACAAGTATATAAAGGACCCCTTAGGCTCCAAAAACGTGGACAACTGATTCTCTAGGGTTTCCAGCCATTTTTGGTGCCTCCCCTCTCTTCTCCTCTTCATCCAAGTTGCTTAGTGGTGTTTGTGACTCCATTAGAGGTGCAACACTTGAGGCACTAAGCTTTCTAAGGCCAATCCAAGCAAAGGAATTGATTGTTATTGCTATATAACAATCAAAGGCAATTCTATAAACCCTAATTCAGTTCATAATATGTTAGATCTAAGTTTGTTAGTCTTGGATTCAAAGCATGTACAATAGAGAAACCTAGATCCGAGCATTAGGGTTTGTATGAGCACATAGGATTGTTCTTATGCCTAAAACCCATCAGTGGTATCAGAGCCTTGATTGGTTTCAGTTGTATATGATGCTTAACTGCTTTATTTGCTGAAAAATCATTTTTTTGGCCTCTGCCCGACCTGACTCGGCGAGTCAGTGGATGAACTCAGCGAGTCTGTCCCTGACTCGGCGAGTCCAGTCCCTGACTCGGCGAGTTCAGGGGTCAGACAAAGGGAATTCCGGGTTTTGCTGCTGTTTTGACTTGGATTTGATACCTAATTCGTTTTTTGAAGTTAAAATCCGATTTTTATCTTAAATTAGTGATTATCCTTGCCAAAACAATAGATAATTTCAAATCTTTTAAATAATAGTTTGTTTATATGATAAATATGGATTATTTCAAATTATTTGGTAATTATCTAATGACTAAAATAAGATTAGGTCAAATATAGATAATTGTGAAATTAATTGTTTAATTTGAATTATTTGTTATTTGATCCCTTATGTTTTTGAAATGTTTCAAAACTTGCCCTCAAGTTTTGGAATTTAAAAGTTGATCAAAAGTTTAATTTTGAAATGTTAAATTCTAAAACCCTAGTATTTTGAAAAGTTCAAATCACACCCTTATGGTTTTGTTAATTAATTAAAGTGTATAATTAAAAGTGATTTAATAAACCCATAAAGTTTTTGGTTTACATTTAATTAAATTAAAAGTATAATTTACTAAGTTAAACCACCTAGTATTTTAAAAGTGTAAAATACACCCTATACTATATATAACATTAAAAGTCTAATATTATATATATGTATGAGTAACAGTCAGTCTTACCGTTAGTAGGCCTCATTCACGAAGCTGGTCTATAAGGGGTGTTTAAGGAAATTGCCTATAAAATGGCGATTGAATGGGTATCCACTCTTACCCACCGCACTCTTGACTAGTGGAGGGTCGTTAGCCGAACGGGTAGGATAGGACAGAAACCTTCCATTATAAGTATAATGAAGTACAAAGTAACTAAATGCTTTTTCAAATTCCCAAATCATAGTTACTTTAGGCAAAATGTGAAATTGTATGCTAACCCATGGAATTACACTTCGTACCCTTGTCAAACGTTAGTGGAGCGTGTGTGGTTAACCGGCACACTAATTTGGGGATGACATTGGTGGCGAAGGGTGGCTCGATGCTTATCATAGATCAATGGAGCGTGTGTGGCTAACCGACACATTGATTAGGTGATTGTAGCATTGGGTGCACCACGTGATTCGTATGGTTATTCACACCTTGTTTGTGATCCTCGACATCCCAGTCACAAATAGTAGGGCATAATCGAGATTAAACATGCCATTGAAAAGTTCAATGAATCTCAAAAGATCTAGGAGTTTCAATTCATTTAAAACTTAAACTTCTTTTTCGTTTTTCATGGTGGAAATTGGTAAATCGTCATTTACCTACCTTCAAATATTTTACAACTAGATTACGGCATCCCTTTTCTAGGTTGTAGAATATTGTGTTGGATCCTAGCTTGATGTTTCATTTGGGTGTTACATCAAGAATTCTAATCAACTTAACTTGAATTTTCTCCCGTTTTGTAGATGTCTGAATCTTACAATGGTCTTCCCAAATCCTTTGGAACAAGCTTTCCAAATGAAGATGACGTTCCGAGATATGATCAAGGAAATGAGAGTCATGCTTCACTTCCTCCACCTCCTCCAATTGTTCTCCCTGACCCACAAGTTCAAAGGCTTGAAAAGTTCAAGCTCACTCAAGCCCTTTTGGCGAGTAAACACGAAGATGGGAAACCTGTGTGTGCACACGTCTTAGAGATGAAGTCACACATTGATAGGTTAAGCATGTTGGGTGTCGAGATTTCAAGTGATTTGGCTGTTGACTAGGTTCTTCAGTCACTTTCTGAATCATATAGTGAGTTTGTTAGAGAGTACTATATGATGGACCACGACGTGACCCTAATTGATCTCACCTATTTGCTTATAGCTACTGAATCAGCAATGATTTGGCGTGCTGGTCAAGCAAATTTGTCTAGTGAATCAAACTCCCAAACTTTAATGGACACTGGCAACATTGGAAGTCCAGAAAGAACTAAGTCTGTGATTGTCCGATGTGCTGTGCCAAAGGAGTCCATTTGCTTTTATTGCCAAAAGAAAGGGCATTGGAGACGAAGTTGCCCTAACTACCTGAGAGATCTAAGAGATGGGAGAGTCAAGACGTATGGCTCTGCTTCAGGTAAAATCCATTATCTAACTCTTTTGAGTTCCTATTCTAGATTCTTAATACATGATGTGATAAGATTACATTTTGATGTTTTGTAGGATCGAAGAAAAGAGAGGAAACTTGAGGGAAAAAGTGAGCTGAATCTAATCATGAAGAAATGGATTTCGATCGCATTACTTGAAGAATGGATTCTTGAGCTACTACTTGGAGTTAGAATAGATTGTTAAGAAATATGTAATAACATTGTTTTTCAATTGAATTGCATTGTAAGGAAAAAATTTTTCCGCAATAAAATGAATTTTGATTTTATCTTATTTATTTATCCTTGTGATGACATGTATGAAAAATTGATGTTTGAATGTTTCTATTATTAGCAATAATGGATTTGATTCTTAATTGTGTTATTTGTGGAAATGTCAAAAGTTTACCAAATAGGGAGAGTTTCTCATCGCCCAAGTTTCAATTGGACAGAAACTTGGAATCATGCAATGTGTATTGTATGATGAATGAAAAACTTTCACATTTGGGAAACTTAGACTAATTCTTTGGCAAAGTGTCAATTGAAGGACTAGGAGATCGAGTACACTAGGTCGTACGTTGATCAAGTCTACCACAAGAGTGACAAAGATATTCGTCATGATTTGCTAAAGTTTAGTAAATATGGTTATACTTATAAGATTGAGTATAATTCTGAGTTAACTGAAATAGTTTCAATCAATAGCAGAACGAATAAGAAGAATCAAGAAGGCAGAAAGATAAAAGTTTCTCTTTTCTAAGAAGAAGGGAAAGTACCTTTTATTGTGTGTTATGATAAGTCTTAAAGATTAAGAACCATGTCTCAATAGATCCTATAAGTGAGTCTTAGTGCAATTGCATGTCTAAGAAGAGGAATCAAGTATTGTAGAAATGGTTAAATCAATAAGTCAATCATACTTCGTTCCAATATCAAGTCTTAGAGTCAAGATTGTGACATTGAGTGAAAAGTCTTAAGTAGGTTTATAACACTCATCAAATGTGGAATTTGGAAAAAGTTTTCTTATTCTTGCACATTTGAAATTGGTAAGTTGTGCTGTCTTGGATAAGACAAAGACCAACTAGGACCAATTGTGTGAAGTGTTTTGTCTTGATAAGAACTACACTAACTCTTGAATATTTGGTTTGTCAAGAAATGTTTCTTGACAAGAGAATCTTATATGACAAGGAGTCAGTGGGAGTCTTAATGGTCTTGAATAATTTCAAGAACAAATCAAGAATAAACCTTATCGATCATCACTAGCACACGACTTGAGGTTTACAACCTATCGTGCTGACATTATTTTGTTTCTTTGCCATTCCAATTGAGTTAATTGTGTATGTGAGTTCTATGAGTACTCATTTGAATGCATACTAGAGCCTTAGTCGATGGAAAGTACATTGATATGTAAGGACAAATTACTAAACTACTTGGAAGACATGGTGGGCACTCGTGTTACCATAGGGCAAGAAATCAAGATTAAGAAAGTTCGGTCCATATGAGTTTGGATTTGTCGTAAACCTTGGTTTTGGCAAATTCACATGGATAGGAACTCATACACCATAAAATCTAAGTGTCATAAGATTCCCTCCTTCATGAAAATGACTGTGAGGAAATACTTTCACTAAGAGAGGTTTTAAGAAGATAGCAATTGTGAAAATTGTATTCTCACATTCGATTATGGTTACGACATCCCTTTCCATAGTTCGAATTGTGAGATTTGGCAATTAGTTTGAACATTTGGAACTTAGTAACATAAATTCTAAATTGTTTAAGCACACATATGAGCTATCTAAGGTAAAGGTGCATAAGTTCAAGAAGCTTAGATAAAGGCTTATCGAAGCATCTAGTATTAAAAATATGAATTTCAGAAATTCAACAGGCATTGTTTCTCTGGAAGTTCATTCGTTTTCTGAATACATGTCAAAGCTAGTGGGAGCATAAGTGTTATGCTTATATGATAATAATCATCATGATAGTGGGAGCATAAGTGTTATGATTGTATGATTATTATGGCGAGTATTGCAAGTTAGCAATATTAATTATAGAAAAACAAAGATTCAGTTTGCAAAGTTGCATGGGTTGAAACGTTGTTTTGATATAATTAAGGGAGAGAATATTATACTTCGTTTCAAAATCTAAAGCTTAGATTAAGAAATTTTAATAACTTCAGTCAAAGGATACATTGTGTGTTCTCAAATTTCGATTATGATTACGACATCCCTCTTCATAGTTCGAATTGTGAGAACATGACACATAAAATATTATGGCAAAAGATTGGTAAAGTATCATATCTTTATGTAAGACATTATGCATCGTGTCCCATACGCTTCGGGTATAGGATCGATTGCAATTGCTATAATATTTACCATTCTAAAATTTTTCAAATGTCTAGCGCATTAAGAGGGAAAAAGGACTAGAATGGATTTTGACTAAAATTATTAAACAACTATCAAAGGATGATCCAAAGTTCGCTGAGGATTGGTCGCTTGTGAGTAGTTGGAAGTATGGTATTGGATGGACCATATCGACATTATTATGAATAGATAAGATTCTATTAAGAATGAGTTGTCATATGGCAAATGTGGAAATGTTTCCATATTGGGAGTTGCACATTAAGAATCTATGTCTAGATTAGAAACTTTTATGCAAGAAGGATGTTCAAAGGAATGTACTTTGAATGTGAGACTTCACGTCTATAGAATTGTCTTGTAACAATTCCCGATAGAGTACTTTGTAATTTCATTGGTCAAGTCTTGGTGACTTTTGTGCTATCACTTTACGAAAGGATCGTTGTGTAAAATGTTAGAATCTAGCATATTCTAGTAATGGCAAGAACCTTGTGTTCTTACACTAATAATAAGGATTGGGAATTGTGAAATGAGCATCATTGAAAAGGTTTTTCAATTAATCTATTTCACAAAGTAAGGACCATAGGAAACATAGTGTGCATGCTTTATGCATGGGACAGCTATTGTTGCAATTTAAGTAATAAGTTGATTTTCTGAAACAGTAAACGATAATAATGAGTAATCAATATGGTGGTTAAATAGAAGTGTTTTATTTACTCTCACAAGTTTGAGGCCATATAGAATTAAGTATTATTGTTATGTTTCAATTTGCATGTTTTGACTTCCAGAATAACTAGGTTATTCAAACATCCACAGTCGGTCATACGTAGGGAGTAAGTATGAAGGAAGATTGTCATGAATCTGTCTGTAGATTGTCCGAAGTGTTTAGACATGGCACAAGTTTGCTGCAGAGTTCATGAGTGCTTTGATAAGATTAGAGTATTGGATTAAACCCACGCTCACTTGGATCACCTTATGGTTTTATCACGAGTGATTAGTGAGACGATAATATTGTATATTCTTGAAACCGAGACGTGTGAGTTGTTATTTGTTGGTCGGTTACACATTGATAATAAGTAAACGCACCAGTAACTTGGTGTTATAAAACTTATTGTTGTGTGTGACTCGATCAATAAATGCAAGCGAGCATTTGAGTCGAAGTTTATCCATTCCTTTTACCCAAAGTGGGATAAAAACGATATCTGTGGGCCTCTCGATGATTTAATGATGACACCTAAGCGCTTGGCCAAGCCGAGACTAAGTTGATGTGTTCAATTGTAGTCTGTTGTCAGTCGTCATAAATCGGAAGTTGGGAAACAGTATAGAGAGAATGATTGAAACTCATGTCTTTTGTCTATACGATATCTTGAGAATGGAGGAATATATAATCCCTTATCTAGAGGACACGCTATTTGATAAGATCAGAGTTGACAACGGCTTTTGAAAGCTACGATTGCTGATCAGGTTCTGAAGTCATAAGGATAATAGTTATTAGACTTATCCAAGTGGGAGATTGTTGGATTAGTGTCTAAGTCTATAACTATTTTGGTATGTACTTGACCCGATTATGAGCATAGTCCTTTTGGGTTGCCTTCACCATAGCAATATGTAGGATGATTTAAGGAGAGAAAGGTTTAAATATGATTTATTAATATATTATGAGAATAATATATTAAAAGAGAAATCATATTGTTTAATTAATATTAGTCAAGAATTAATTGATAATTAATTTTGTGACTAAAAGAGATTAATTAAATTTAGGGGATTGGACTGCAATTATTGGATAATTGAGTTATTGGGCTAAGGAATGCTAAAGGAACAAGGGGTGAACGAAATTATGATGGAAGCCTATCATATTTTCGTCAATGGCCTTATCCAGAAGGCTCCATGGGCTGCTTAGAGTTTAAGCTGTCCATTAGGGTTTTGACTGAAACCCTAGCATCCCACACAAGTATATAAAGGACCCCTTAGGCTCCAAAAACGTGGACAACTGATTCTCTAGGGTTTCCAGCCATTTTTGGTGCCTCCCCTCTCTTCTCCTCTTCATCCAAGTTGCTTAGTGGTGTTTGTGACTCCATTAGAGGTGCAGCACTTGAGGCACTAAGCTTTCTAAGGCCAATCCAAGCAAAGGAATTGATTGTTATTGCTATATAACAATCAAAGGTAATTCTATAAACCCTAATTCAGTTCATAATATGTTAGATCTAAGTTTGTTAGTCTTGGATTCAAAGCATGTACAATAGAGAAACCTAGATCCGAGCATTAGGGTTTGTATGAGCACATAGGATTGTTCTTATGCCTAAAACCCATCTAGAGAGAGATTCCTTCTTACACATAGCTTGGAGCCTATCATTAAAGGATTTGCGATCAATGGAGTTGGATCTTTTTGTAGGTGAACCACTTTAAAAAAAAACGTTTGTTTTTCTTTCGCTTAAACTCTTATATCCGCATTTAGATTATATTTTGTATTTATTAATTATTTCTTTGTATTAACATTTTGGAATGAATTTTTATTTACTATAACAATATTTAAATCAAAGTATTTAATATTTTTTGTTATAAATCAAATCCTGTGCGATGTTAGAATTTATCCTTCCAGCTTACTCCCCCAAGCACCTCTACATAAGGTGGATGGTGCACCATATTTTCCTAGTCATAATGATTTCTCCAAAGATTTTTATTACACTTGTTTTCAACTAGGTTTGAAATTGTTGAGTTAAAGATCTTGATATGTAAACTACCATATTTAGATGGTGAAAATTTTGATTATTGGTCAATATGATTTTCAAGGTTCTAGATATCGTTACTCGGTACCTGTTCGGCCGACTACTTAGTAGCGGTTACTCAGGGGTACTCAGATTCGGTAATTCATGTAAAAATATTTTTAGGGAACTTATATATGTCAAAATCATAATTTAAAATCTTAAGTTAATTTAAATATATAATAAAATTAGATACTTGCGAATACACAAAAACTAAAAAACACATAATGGTCTCACTTTGTGAATAATTAATGAAATTTTAAGATATATATATATATATATATATATATATATATATATATATAGTAATAATCACATTTGTGTTAAATAATAAACCACTAAATATATTATACATATTAATAATCGAGTTGACCAGGTTTTACAGCAATGCTCAATTCAGTAATGGACCGATTGGGGAGTACTCAAGATTCTGTAACTCGTGTCGGTAAGGGGCCGAGTAGCGATTACTCGGAGGAGTAATTTGCCAACCCGGTGAGTTCTACAATACTGAAGATTTTGTAGATCATACTAAAGATCTTGGCTACTTTTTAGGGAAATCTTTGATTATGTTGTTTTTTAATAAAACAATGAAATGGTTATCACTAGAGGAATTCATCTAGAATAGTTGAATTACTTAGCACGAAGTATTATATCATCCTCTACTGATTGTCATTGTTTTATGAGTTTATTGATCTTGAAAATTTCCTTCAAATTTGAGTAAATATCAAAAGAAACGATATTTCCAAACTTAAAGTAAGAACATCCTCCCTACGTACAATTACAAAATCAGTAAACCGATTCAAGATGATTAATGTACTTTAGTGTGTGAACATTTTGATATGTTTGTGTTTTACAAGGATTAGAACAAAATCAAGAAAATTACATATATGTTAGAGAACTTCCAAAATAAGATTCTTAATGGAAACATATCCTTCAAGTTATTGACGAAATTGTACCTAAGATGCCAAAGCAAAATAAAAGAAAATCGACACTATCAAGGTTAGCAAATAACTTTTTATTGTTTCTATATAACCATTTTTGTTCTCTGTGGGGATCTAAGTTCAAGAAAATAAGGATGAAAAAGACTTGGTAGACGCCATGATGAAAATGTCAAAAAGAAAGGTTTAAAAGGGTTACTAAGATTTAACCTTTGAGTGTATGAAATGGACCTCAACCAACTCAGTCAAAGTGAAAAAAGAATTGAAAGAAAAATTTCTTTATCAAAAGTTGCATTATATATTTAAAAAAAAATATATATTTCAGTAAGTAAATGTTTAGTTATTGAACACATCATGTTTCTTTCCATCCCATTCTTGAAAAATAGATATCCTTATGACCTGTGATTGATGCTCATAAAAGTATTACTTGGTTACAAAGATTGGATTATTGGCTTAATTAGAAACTTATTTGGTTTGGTGAAATGAATATTTCATTTAAAATAAATATGGAATGCAAGTTTTCTTTGTATCTCGTGCATGTTGAAAATTTCATCATAAAATCTACCCTAATAAATGAAGATAATTTTGCCAAATGTCAACTTTTTAATGAATTTGACACATATTATTTTCTTATAATTAAGTTTTTTTTTTATACTTGTCATTTTGTATTTTTTTTTCATTTTTATTCATCTTCCACCTATTAAATGTCAACTCATAATAATTAATATGAATTAATGTATATAGTAAATATTCCATTTGTGAATTTTTATTTCTATTAATATATTAATAAATTTCATTTATGAATTTATGTTAATTAGTTTTATTAATAAAGATTAATTAAGACAAATTATATAAATGGTCATTGTGGTTTATTCTATTTATTGTTTTTATTTCGAAAGTTTACTTCAAAAAATATGTAATTTTTTACACATTTATATTTAACATGATTATTTAAAACATGATAATACTTTTTTATTAGTATGAATTGACTTACTTATTCATCATTTTATTTATATTTATTTTAAAATTTATTTTAGATAATATTTAATGTCTACACCTAATATTTAACTTTTTTAATCAATCCGTGTAATACACGGATCACACACCTAGTGATTCCGATATTTGGTTAAGGCGATGTGTACTAGATATGAAAATAAAGTGAATGTTTGATTACGCATTTGAAACTTTACATGATAAAAGATAAGTAGAATAATAAAATTATAGAAACATAGCTTATGTGTGAAACTAAAATTTTGGTGCTGACATTCGTTAAATAATTAAGAGAAATAATAAAGTCATATTATTTTGTTTAATTTATAAAAAAAAAATCCAAAATAATTTTTTTACAAAAAAAAAGACATAATACCGCTATTGATAATCATCACCATCGTAGTTTCAACCTTCGTTCAAATCACCACCATCGTTGCTCATTAGTAAACAGATTTCCGATTCAACCCAATGAAAGCTAGAATCCTACAAAATGCGTAATCAAAACTCAATCTCAGAACTATTCTAAATCTATGTAAAATCTAAGCTGAATCCTAGGAAAAAAAATACAGATACACATGCGTACTCTATATACATTGAACTGAAACTTAATGTGAAATTCTCAAAACTTCATACATGAAAGCTGTAATTTCAAAAACTGGTGAGATGAAAATCGAAACTTAAAATTATGTGAAACAAGAAGAACTATAGAGAAAAATAGAGTTTTACCGGAACATAATGAAAATAATCACCTGAATGAATGCGACAAGTGGCAGAGGAACGGTGGGAATAGCAACGGAAGGTGGAGGTGGCAGGCGGAGAAATCGATGGTTTCTTGTTCATTGATGCTTTAGAGGGTCGGCGGTGAAATCGGAAAGAGGTGGGGGGAAAGAGTAGAGAGATATGGTCATTCAAATTGATCTTTTCGTCTTTATGTTCTTTAGGCGACCCTGATATTTCGGAGACCTTGTGTAAAAACTAAAGTGAGACCCCATAAAAAATATCTTGTAAATATTATTAAATATATTTGTTAACACTAATTCAAAACATAAAGTTGCTAAAAAACATCTCATAAATTCACTAACACAAAATAATGTCTTCACTCATTGGTAATTAAATAAAACTGTAAAACTGTTATAAACAACTTAAAAAAAAGAACGACACATTACTATTTTCTAAACATCGACCTTCTAGCATTTTTAGAAGAAAATTCATCTATGATACTTTCATCTATAAGATTTTTTTCTTACTTTTTGGTGAGTTTATAAAATATAAAAACGTTGGCTAAAATTTATAAAGAAAACAAATTTGCATTTTTTTTTTGATATAGATATTTTCCTTAAATTGTTGATAAATTTTAAATATATGATTAAACTTTGATTTTTTTTTTTCATAATTAAAATGCATCTAAAATTAGAACCAAATGTAACTAGGCTAATTTTAATTATTGATAAAACATAAAAATAAATTTTACAAAAATACCAATACTATAACTATAAATTATCCAAAAAATCGAAGGCCCCTAAGATCGGAGGCCCGGTACGATCACACCGCCAACATCACCCTAGAACCGCCACTATGTTCCTTCTTCCTTTTCTCTTGTTGACCTCTTTGACTTTACATTGATTTTTTTTTTTTTTGTAAATTCCTCTTTACTCATTGAAAATGTTCACGAAAAATCTTTATCTGACAAGAAGGCTAAAAAGGCTGATTTGATTATATTAGTTGGTATTTTGTTTTTATTTGTAAAAAAGTTAATTTGAAACTTTTCTATAAACTTAGCAAAACAATAGGACTTTATGGGAGATTTATCAATAATTAAGCATTAAATACTTGTCAAGTATAACGCCACCTTTTTTTTTTTTTTTTTT
Organism: Lactuca sativa; assembly: GCF_002870075.4. Taxonomy (NCBI): domain Eukaryota; kingdom Viridiplantae; phylum Streptophyta; class Magnoliopsida; order Asterales; family Asteraceae; genus Lactuca; species Lactuca sativa. The sequence goes on from NC_056631.2 coordinate 90,409,663, forward strand.
TTTTTAATAATAGATATCAAACTTCCAAACCCAAAATCCAAAACCGACAACATCAGTTTTAAAACTTTTGAAACTGAACCGAACCAAAACCCAATGGTTCGATGTTTCGGTTTTCAGTTTGTACTTGGGTTTCCCCGGTTTAGTTTCGGTTTTAAACCCAAACCCTAATCGAATCCTTAGCTAACCTCAAGTCTTGTTATATAAACATGAAGTCGAAGTATCTTTTAATATTTGAATCGATGTGGGTCTCAAAATAGATATCAAATGAAGCATGAAGATAACAAGTTTATATAATAGATGAAAATAGATGAGTTTACATGTGTTTGACGATGTGGGATAGAATAGTTGTGACAATAAAAAAAAGGTAAACAAAGAATATGTATTGAGCGAGAATCAATCCTGAGACGTATGCTTCAATAAGCCACCGTCTTAACCAGTAGACCAACTGCACGTATATATACACCACATAAAACGAAATTTTCATAAAAAATTACACTGCCGAAAATTTTTTGAGAGGCATCCCAGGGTACCCCTTGGATACGCCCATGCTTCCAAGTTTAGAATCTAGGAGTTCCTAGATTTATTTCTTTAACTCTCGTATCCTACCCAAACTAACATCCAATTCTACCCGTATCAAAATTTCAAATCGGTGAAAGTTGTTTTCTTGTCGTTTCTTTGATTAGTTTATTCTCAATCTTCTATATGTTTCTTTACCCACTTTATATATGATGCTCATTTCTTCACAAGTTATTGATCAATCTTCTTTGCCTAAAACTCTGATTGTTCCTTTAAGGATGATCATAGGTCAAATTTCTCGTAACCCAGACATACGAGAGAAATATCGATTTAGAAAGTGAACCGACACGATCCATGAAGTAATCCAGTGATCATCGTATTTTGTTTTTGTAACGATATGAACTTTCTACATATAATTAATTAGGGATTATTAAAGTTTTCTAACAAATGCATATTTAAAAATTTAAGCACTTTTACATACCAGGATACATTTGGGTTTACAATAAAACATAACATAATTTTAAGCACCAAGGTACAACGGATAATACTTGTGCGCAACCTTTCTCACGTACAACGGATAATACTTGAACCTGCAAAACATGAAACATATCTACACCATCAGATGTGACAACCCAATACTTTCTAGTCAACAAAAGTCAATTCCGTTTTCGAATTTTGTTTATTCGGTTAAACTCGTGAGGGTTAGAAAATAATTTAAAATATATAAATAAAGGACAAAATTGCAAAAATGGCTATTGTGGTTGGAAAAATTATGTGGTTTTGGCCCAAAAAGTTTTGGTGGTGCAACGGTGGTCTAATTTTAGATACCTTGTGTGGTTTTGGTCCCTATGGTTATCATTTTCTTGTAGTTTTGGTCCATACCCTACCTAAAATGACAATTATACCCTTAACTGATTCTTTTTTAATTTATTTAAATTAACTTCTTATTATTTAATTAAAAAACAACCAAAAAAACCCACCTCACTCTTAAGTCAACAGCCCACCACCACCTCTCTCTCTCTCTCTCTCTCTCTCTCTCTCGTAAAGACCCACCACCGGACTTCAATCCACCACCTCCACCGTCGTCAACCACTACCACCTCAAAATCTTTAATCAATTGTCGCCACCATATCTTCTTCTATTTCTACCACAAAAGGTATCGGAGACTCCTCGCCTAAGCCAACTTTCACATTTCGATCACCACCACCACCGCAATTGATCAACACCACTAACACCCATCTACACCACCAATATCTGTTTAATTTCGTCTCCTCGATGTGGACATCAAAGCACAATAACTAGATAACTACAGATCGGAGAAGTGAAAAAAATAGATTGAATATGGAATACATCGAAGCACTTCAAGAACTTATAGGATTTCAGCAATTTAAGGACATTCTGCGACAACCCGAAATTTTCATTCGGTCAAACCCTAAAAATCAATAACTTCATATTATAAGTCAAGTTCACTTTTATTTGTTTTTAGGAAATTAAAGTTCGTTTGATTATTTTAATAATTAATCCTTAAACGAACGGGTGAACTGTAACACCCCGTTTATTTAAATAATTAATAAATGTAAGTCCCAGGATGATTTGTAAAGAATATTAGGAGTCGGAGGTTAAAAGTGTACGTTTAGGACTTAAATTGAAAGGATTTGAAGGCTTAAGGGTTTATTGGTGATTTAGGGATCTTTTATGAAAGAAATTTATGGGATCAGGGTTTTAAAAGTAAGTTTTGGATTCAGTTGTAAAGAATTTCCTAGGGCAAGGGCTAAAGTGTAAGTTTTAGGGTTAAATGGAAAAAGATTATGGGAGGAGGGGCTAGTATTGACAAAATGGTCAAATGCTTGGATGAGACACGGGTTAAGACCCGATGCTCATTCTTTCCCGCTTCAGGAAGAGAAGTCGAGTAACCCTAACCCTAAGAGAATAAGATGCAGTCGCTACTACCCATTGAATGCTTTCATCGGCCGCCATCTCCTTTTCTTCTTCTTCTGTCCAAATGAGACCGTCGCCTGCTGCCTTGCCGACGAGCACCCCCCTCCTTGCTGTTGCCGGTGACGTAAGGGATGCCGGAAGAGCCGCCGAGTCTGGCGACTACAGCTACGTCGTCGCCGTGTGGGTTCTGCGTGACCGGGAGGTTCTTGGTAAGGTCATCTGTCGCTTCTCTTCTCATTTCCTCGTTTGTTTTGGTGTTTTGACGCCGTGTTTGGAGGCTGCAAACACCATCGGCCCTTGAACCACCATTTTCTGCCCTTTTTCCGCTACCAGCCACCATAGGAGGTGGCTGTGTATGTTTATTTATTATTTATGAAGATTTCAAGTGTGATTTTCTTGGACAGGGACCGCCACCACCATTGGGAATGTTGGTTGCCACCGCTGTGCCGCTGTTGTTGCTTTTCTAGTGCTCCTGCCACCGCCGTGAGCTACCAAGGGACGGTGGCTGGACCTTTGTGCAAATAGAATCTTGTAGGTGTGTGTTTGTTGCAGTTTAGTGGTGTTTGGGTGTTTAGCCTAGCCGGAATTAGCAAGGAAGCCACTACCACCACCGTGAGGTGGTGGCTGCCGCCCAGCGCCATCGCCGGCCACCATGGTGTGGCAGTGTGTGTGTTAGTTAGTGTGTTAGTGTGTGTGGTTATGTTTTGATCAAACATTGTAATTGTAATTATTTTGGTTAATAATAAAAATAGTAGTAACCACCACCGTAAGGTGGTGGCCGCCGCCGTGAGCCGCCATCGACCACCACTACCCGAGGTGGTAGTGGGTGGTGCCCCGCTAGCAAACCCTAATGGGCTTAGAGATTTGATTTGGGCCTATTGGGCCATGTTTGAGTGCAAACCCTAATTGTGATTATTTGGGCCTTAGACTAATTGGGCCCACTTGTGGGCCATTGGGATTGGATTATGAATTAAGCCCAAACTATTCCATGCCATTTATCTAGTAGATTAAAGGACTTAATGGATTAAGTCCTTAATGAGCTAATTGAGAAAATATTAATATTTGGGAATTTATCAGGACACACGAGAATTATTTAATAAGTGAAATATTAAATAATAATCATTGGCAGAAATTAATCAAAGCAATAATAGACTTAATGGATTAAGTCCTTAATGGATTAAGTCCCTAGTGTGTTAAGTCCTTAGTGGGTTAAGTAAGAAACACTTAACCCTAGTTATCATTTGATGTGAAACCCTAATTTCACTTGGGCTTTGTGTTGGGCCATCCGAGAATGGTAAAAAGGGCTAGAGTAATTAGTTGGACTTTAGGGTAAGGCCCATATGAAGGATTGGGCCCAATTTGGAAAATTGGGCCATAGATGGGCCATAGTTGGGGCCTAGATGGTTGTATGATATTGGGCCCTAGAATGATACATGTTGGACTGGACTGATCAATTGGGCCTTATGGGATGTCCATGTAGAGGTTTGGGCCCAAATTGGAAAATTGGGCCATATGTTGGGCTTTGATCCGTAGTTAACTTTGGGCCTATGGATTGGGCCTTGGGCTTGGGTAAGCCAAGCTAGGGGTAATGTAGTAATTATCCAAAGCATGTATTTTTTTATTTATGTTTTAGAACCCAATTATTAATTGGGTGTTATTTGGTGTTGACAGTTCGGGAATCTGTCAACCAGTAGCTGGGGTGGAGTCTGCGGGACTTCAGCAGTGTGGGATTGTGTCTACGGGACTGCAGCAGTGTGAGGTGAGTTCCCTTCCAGTAGGAACAGGTTTAAGGCCACAATGCCGGCCCGTCTAGCTTTCAGTCAGCTTTGGACCTCGATCCGATGTAGTAGTTAGTATGTTTGATGCCTCCATGGTTCAGACGGGATTATTGCGTTTATGCCAGTTGATATGATTATGCTATGTTCAGTTAGTTAGCTTCGGACTTCGATCCGATGTAGGGGACGTAGGTCCCAGTCAGCTTCGGACTTCGGTTCGATGCAGTAGTAGTATGTTTGATGCCTTCGTGGCTCAGACGGGATTTATGTGTTATGTGTTATGTGTTCCGGGCAACAGCCCAATGTAGTATGCAGTATATGTGAGGATGCTAGTTGTTATACTATACTGTGTTCAGTCAGTTAGCTTCGGACTTCGGTCCGATGGAGGGGACAAGGTCCCAGTCAGTTAGCTTCGGACTTCGGTCCGATGGAGGGGACAAGGTCCCAGTCAGTTAGCTTCGGACTTCGGTCCGATGGAGGGGGCAAGGCCCCGGTATGTGCTTCATATGTTATTGCATGGTATGCGGTAGATTGGGGGAGCTCACTAAGCTTCGTGGTTACGGTTTTCAGTTTTGGTTTCAGGTACTCGGTTTTCAAATGAGGAGCTCGGGAAGATTGTAGTGCACACACCATAGTCAGTTAGCCTGGGGATGTTTGACTCTGATAATGAGATTATGTTTTGAATTCATACTCTAAAAATTATGTTATGACTTAAGATACGTTTTTATAAATCTGGTTTTAGTAATGTTTTAAAAGAAATTTTTAGTCGTGATTTTTGGGTCGTTTCAAGTTGGTATCAGAGCCTTGGTTTGAGGGATTTAGACATGCTCTCGAGCGTGTCTGGACTCAAACTGAGGGATTGGTATAAAGGTTTTCAAAAATGAAAAGACGGTTTTGTAAAAAGAGAGTTTTGAGAAAGAAAACGGTTTTAGAAAAGTAAAAAGAATTCAGAAAGAAAGAACCTTGAAAAGAGAAAAGGGTGTGGTGCGTGCAATCAGCCGAGCTCAAGTAAGTACTCCCAATTTACCCATACAAGTTATGTTATGATTATCAGTATCAGCTTCAGTTTCAGTTCAGTTTCAGTTTCAGTTTCAGCTTCAGTAGAACAGCATGCTAGAATAGGACTAAGGATCTAGGATGATGCCTTATGTGCCTGCTTTATGTGTTTCAGCTTGATAAGAATTGCATGCTAGTATTGAGTAGACAGTAGTAGGATAGTCTGTGTAGGTTATGCCTGATAGTATGAGTTTAGCATTGTATGCTAGTGCGGTTTTTCGTTATGAGGATAGATTTGCTTGAGCATGTTTCCTTTATCCGAATGATGATTGCTTTGTGCTTTATAGAACTCTGAGTGATGGGAGTTAGCCATTAGGTGAATACGTCACATTACATGTGATCAGGGTTGAATAATCTCAGAGTGTTGGATTTGGCCCTACTGCGCAGCTCTTGTTTGAGTCTAACCGTTGTAGGGACGAGACTTTTACTCGAAGGATTATCCGAGCCTCATTGCATGTGATGGTATTCAGGTGGTGACTAATTGGCATTACAAGGAGGTCTTCAGCAGCTGAGGACTGGTTTGGGTGGAGTCAGAAGTTCCCTAGGGAAAGCCTAGGAAAGTAGTAGCAGAGATCAGTAGCAGTAGAGTGACTTGGTGGAGTCGAGGCAGTTCTTGAGGAAAGTATGGATAGATGTGGAAGGTAGTATGGGCCCGTACTACTGAAAGCAGAGGATCCGTACTCGAATCAAGGAAGGCTGAGATGAATCCAGGGAACTTGTAGTGTGTGAGATCCCTCGAGTTTGGGTGAGTATTATGATGTTAGTGATGGCATGTTGCCGAGTATAGTGACGTTACGTGGTAGACCAGATGGTAGTTCTGGTGTCGACAGGGGATCAGGCTCGGACTCTGGAGTCGGGCAGATTGATGATCAGATGAGAGAGTTCATTTCATTTGAGAATTTTGCGCAATATCACTGACCAGACTCCTGTGATCCTCAGTGTGATCAAGGAGGGCATTATGGAGATTTGTGATGAGAGGCCGAGTGCATTCTGCACTGAGATAGCAGTCATGATAGAGACCCGTACGTTGATGTTTCAGGAATTCACAGTTTGTGAGGCTTCAGATTGTCAGGGGGTTAGGGACCCCATTGCTAGCGGCAGATGGTTGGCAGATGTTGCCAACACATTTCGTACCAGATGTTGTCTCGAAAGGAGACAAGATCTGACTTACTTCCTATTTCCTGAGGGATAGAGCACGAGATTGATAGGAAGAGGTTGGTAGTGAGTTGAGTGGTGACGTGGTTGATGTTATGTCATGAGATGACTTCCAGACCAGATTATGGGCAGAGTGTACCCAGGCGATTGAGGCGCAACAGTTGGCGCAAGAGTTGTCAGATCTCCACCAGAAGACTAAGACTGTGGCAGAGATCACTGCCAAGTCTCGGGAAAGAGCTTATATGGTACCATAGTATGCAGCAGATGAGGAAATGAAGAAGGTAAGTTATCAGAACATACTGTAGAATTATAGCAGGGAGATTGTGAGTATCTCGGGGTGCAAGACCCTAAATGATATGACTTCCATAGCTCGAGAGCGGGATATGGACTTAGAGCACATTGGTAAGAGGGAACCAGATTAGTTACTCATATTGAAGGGTCTCGAGAGGAGACTCAAGATTTCGGATTAGCTTCCGAGAGACCAGTAGGACTAGATTCGGTGTAGCACTTGCGGGAGTAGGGAGTACAACGTCATCTTGGTTTATTCCAAGACTGAGGAGTAGCACGAGAAGCACATGAGGGAGGTGCTAGAGACTTTGAGGAGGGAGAGAAATTTCGCAAGGTTCTCTAATTGTGAGTTCTGGTTGCGCGGGGTGCAATTTCTTGGACACCTTGTCAATCAGAAGGATATTCTAGTTGATCCGGCTAAGTTAGAGGCCGTGATGCAGTGGGAGATTCCGAGGTCTCCAATTGAGATTCGGAGCTTCCTGGGTTTAGCGGGTTATTACCGGAGATTTATTCGAATTCTTAAGAGTTGTGAGATCTTTTGGATTAGCTAGTGTTAAAACACTAGCAATGGTAAGTGTGGTTTCTAGCAGATTGGTCATGGATGGTGAGAAGGATTGGGAATTCTTCCAGTTTTGTGTACTGTAGGGCATTAGCTGAATCAAAGTGGGGGAGAATCACCCAAGGATTCAGAAGCGAGGCAGTTTTAAGACTAGGATAAGTTTCACATCCTTATTGGGAAGGAAGATAGCCCAAGTGGTTGTATGGTTTGAGGATAGTGTGAGATGGAAGTTCGGAAAAGCGTGCCAATAAGGAGAGCGCGTTCTCGTGATGTTACTAGTAAGCCTTGGGGAATCAGGTTTGGGATTCCATTCAGGACATGAGTTCAGTTGAGTGCGGGGCAAGCGCGTGTTCGATCCAGCATCAGAGTGTTGTAAGCCTGTGGGTGTAGCCGTAGCATTCACTAGTAGTCAGATAGCATCAGAGTGTTGTAAGCCTGCGAGTGTAGCCGTAGCATTCACTAGCAGTCGGATAGTATTAGAGTGTTGTAAGACTGCGGGTGTAGCCGTAGCATTCACAAGATTAGCAGATAGTACTAGAGTGATGTGAGTCTGTAGGTGTAGCCGCAGCCTTCACTAGGTTGGTAGATAGCGTGAGTGCGTTGTTAGGACGCAGAAAGATCAGTAGTACTCACCATTTCAGGTATAGTAGTAAGGATATGGAAATCCATGGATTGGATTTCGGAATTTCCCAGACGGATTAGACCTGGTTAAGCCAGTGATAAGACTGTAGAAGCGCCACTACAGAGAAGAGAGCAGAGAAGCAGTGGACTGCTTGAGGTCATTTATGACATAAGGCTACCAATGATCATGTAGCAATCGCATTTAGCTTTGGGTTTGGTGACGTCAGGATTCGATGCATGGAACCAATCAGTTAGAGCAGAAGGTCGTTAGGGCCACAGTGACGAGATAACTAGTAGCAGCTAGATCCATAGAAGGATTGCGTTCAGAAGTCGTGCGAGGCGGCTAAGTAGGGAGTCCTTTGGCTCTGCAGTTGGGCTGGAACCCTATAGTTCAGATGATTGGCGGAAAATTTGAGACCAGGTAGGTCTCAGAAGATGTTGGGAAGCAGCCATGTGGCAGCATATAGTTTCAGACAGTTCAGTGTTTCAGGCAATTACCGCTCTTGGGCAATGTTAGTAATTGTGCCCTAAGTTGCAAGTACAGTCAAGATAGCTGGTTTATTCGGAAGTGACAAGTCACTCACAGCGGGATTATCAGGACGTTGGCCAGGTATAAGTGAATCACAGGGATAAGTGGATTTGTGATTCTGTTTTCTAGTGTGAGCCTTGAGTTACCAGAAGTTGAGCAGGCAGCTGAGTAACAAGTGGATTGGATTTAGCAATCATGAATCAGTAGAGTGGTTTGTCAGGGATTCGGACCACCTCAAGACATCAAAATTTAGATGAAGTAGATGTGATCTTGTTGCAAGGAAGTAGTTCGCCTACAGATGTTTGGGCTTTGCGATCATTGGTCACAGCTACCCTGAGAAGGTTAGGGTGTACTCAGGATTATGGCCATGTTACTTGAATAGTTAGCGTGTAAGGAATGGTAAGGAAGGATTTCGAGGACGAAATCTAATTTAAGTGGGGGAGAGTTGTAACGCCCCGTTTATTTAAATAATTAATAAATGTAAGTCCCAGGATGATTTGTAAAGAATATTAGGAGTCGAGGGTTAAAAGTGTACGTTTAGGACTTAAATTGAAAAGATTTGAAGGCTTAAGGGTTTATTGGTGATTTAGGGATCTTTTATGAAAGAAATTTATGGGATCAGGGTTTTAAAAGTAAGTTTTGGATTCAGTTGTAAAGAATTTCCTAGGGCAAGGGCTAAAGTGTAAGTTTTAGGGTTAAATGGAAAAAGATTATGGGAGGAGGGGCTAGTATTGACAAAATGGTCAAATGCTTGGATGAGACACGGGTTAAGACCCGGTGCTCATTCTTTCCTGCTTCAGGAAGAGAAGTCGAGTAACCCTAACCCTAAGAGAATAAGATGCAGCCGGTACTACCCATTGAATGCTTTCATCGGCCGCCATCTCCTTTTCTTCTTCTTCCGTCCAAATGAGACCGTCGCCTGCTGCCTTGCCGACAAGCACCCCCCTCCTTGCTGTTGCTGGTGACGTAAGGTATGCCGGAAGAGCCGCCGAGTCTGGCGACTACAGCTACGTCGTCGCTGTGTGGGTTCTACGTGACCGGGAGGTTCTTGGTAAGGTCATCTGTCGCTTCTCTTCTCATTTCCTCGTTTTTTTTGGTGTTTTGACGCCGTGTTTGGAGGCTGCAAACACCATCGGCCCTTGAACCACCATTTTCTGCCCTTTTTCCGCTACCAGCCACCATAGGAGGTGGCTGTGTATGTTTATTTATTATTTATGAAGATTTCAAGTGTGATTTTCTTGGACAGGGACCGCCACCACCATTGGGAATGTTGGTTGCCACCGCTGTGCCGCTGTTGTTGCTTTTCTAGTGCTCCTGCCACCGCCGTGAGCTACCAAGGGACGGTGGCTGGACCTTTGTGCAAATAGAATCTTGTAGGTGTGTGTTTGTTGCAGTTTAGTGGTGTTTGGGTGTTTAGCCTAGCCGGAATTAGCAAGGAAGCCACTACCACCACCGTGAGGTGGTGGCTGCCGCCCAGCGCCATCGCCGGCCACCATGGTGTGGCAGTGTGTGTGTTAGTTAGTGTGTTAGTGTGTGTGGTTATGTTTTGATCAAACATTGTAATTGTAATTATTTTGGTTAATAATAAAAATAGTAGTAACCACCACCGTAAGGTGGTGGCCGCCGCCGTGAGCCGCCATCGACCACCACTACCCGAGGTGGTAGTGGGTGGTGCCCCGCTAGCAAACCCTAATGGGCTTAGAGATTTGATTTGGGCCTATTGGGCCATGTTTGAGTGCAAACCCTAATTGTGATTATTTGGGCCTTAGACTAATTGGGCCCACTTGTGGGCCATTGGGATTGGATTATGAATTAAGCCCAAACTATTCCATGCCATTTATCTAGTAGATTAAAGGACTTAATGGATTAAGTCCTTAATGAGCTAATTGAGAAAATATTAATATTTGGGAATTTATCAGGACACACGAGAATTATTTAATAAGTGAAATATTAAATAATAATCATTGGCAGAAATTAATCAAAGCAATAATAGACTTAATGGATTAAGTCCTTAATGGATTAAGTCCCTAGTGTGTTAAGTCCTTAGTGGGTTAAGTAAGAAACACTTAACCCTAGTTATCATTTGATGTGAAACCCTAATTTCACTGGGGCTTTGTGTTGGGCCATCCGAGAATGGTAAAAAGGGCTAGAGTAATTAGTTGGACTTTAGGGTAAGGCCCATATGAAGGATTGGGCCCAATTTGGAAAATTGGGCCATAGATGGGCCATAGTTGGGGCCTAGATGGTTGTATGATATTGGGCCCTAGAATGATACATGTTGGACTGGACTGATCAATTGGGCCTTATGGGATGTCCATGTAGAGGTTTGGGCCCAAATTGGAAAATTGGGCCATATGTTGGGCTTTGATCCGTAGTTAACTTTGGGCCTATGGATTGGGCCTTGGGCTTGGGTAAGCCAAGCTAAGGGTAATGTAGTAATTATCCAAAGCATGTATTTTTTTATTTATGTTTTAGAACCCAATTATTAATTGGGTGTTATTTGGTGTTGACAGTTCGGGAATCTGTCAACCAGCAGCTGGGGTGGAGTCTGCGGGACTTCAGCAGTGTGGGATTGTGTCTACGGGACTTCAGTAGTGTGAGGTGAGTTCCCTTCCAGTAGGAACGGGTCTAAGGCCACAATGCCGGCCCGTCTAGCTTTCAGTCAGCTTTGGACCTCGATCCGATGTAGTAGTTAGTATGTTTGATGCCTCCGTGGTTCAGACGGGATTATTGCGTTTATGCCAGTTGATATGATTATGCTATGTTCAGTCAGTTAGCTTTGGACTTCGGTCCGATGTAGGGGACGTAGGTCCCAGTCAGCTTCGGACTTCGGTTCGATGCAGTAGTAGTATGTTTGATGCCTTCGTGGCTCAGACGAGATTTATGTGTTATGTGTTATGTGTTCCGGGCAACAGCCCGATGTAGTATGCAGTATATGTGAGGATGCTAGTTGTTATACTATGCTGTGTTCAGTCAGTTAGCTTCGGACTTCGGTCCGATGGAGGGGACAAGGTCCCAGTCAGTTAGCTTCGGACTTCGGTCCGATGGAGGGGACAAGGTCCCAGTCAGTTAGCTTCGGACTTCGGTCCGATGGAGGGGACAAGGTCCCAGTCAGTTAGCTTCGGACTTCGGTCCGATGGAGGGGACAAGGTCCCAATCAGTTAGCTTCGGACTTCGGTCCGATGGAGGGGGCAAGGCCCCGGTATGTGCTTTATATGTTATTGCATGGTATGCGGTAGATTGGGGGAGCTCACTAAGCTTCGTGCTTACGGTTTTCAGTTTTGGTTTCAGGTACTCGGTTTTCAAATGAGGAGCTCGGGAAGATTGCAGTGCACACACCATAGTCAGTTAGCCTGGGGATGTTTGACTCTGATAATGAGATTATGTTTTGAATTCATACTCTAAAAATTATGTTATGACTTAAGATACGTTTTTATAAATCTAGTTTTAGTAATGTTTTAAAAGAAATTTTTAGTCGTGATTTTTGGGTCGTTTCATGAACGGATGGGCCGTCTCAGGTCTTGAAATTTCTAAACCGCGAATACCACGTAGCTTAGAAGTTCACGGCCAAAATTTTATGTTTGGGCCGTAAACTCCCTCAAAAACCGTAAACTCATGCCTTAAGCATGAGTTTACTCCCCAAAGTAGATCACTTTTCATTTACACCCTAAAAGAGTAAACTCAAAACACTCTCAAATATCATCCCGATTTTCGCCCGATTTCCCGAAAACGTAAGTACTTCTTGGCTTAATTAGTTGTTATATCACAACATCTAGTGATTATACATCCTTTAATCCATCAAATTTCATGTTTTGATTAGATTTCCAAAACACCAAGAACACCAAGAACATACACTAGTGTTCTTGGACTTTAAGTTCATTTCAAGCTTCCACAAAGTAAGTACTTCTATCCTAGAGTCATTTAAAGCTTGCTATACATGTTTACATCAGGAAAATGTCCCTAGAACACAAAGTGAAAGGTGTTCATGGTCCAAGAATGTTCTTGGGCCGTAAACACCAAGTAAGGCACCAAAGTGTGCCTAAGTCTTTTATCTAGCCCTAGATTGATGTTTAAATCCTTCCTTGATGTGTTTAAGCCATGAAAAACACCAAAGTCCATCATTTATATGTGTTTACGGTTTGGGGATCTCCCAAAACCGTAAATACCCCAATGTGGGTATAAATGGACCATATTCCTTCCTTGGGCCTAAAATCTAACCTAGACTTTTACCTTGTTGAGCTAAGGACTTGAAAACATAACAATACCACTTTCCATATGGGTTTACGGTAGTAAACCCTAAAGGAAATGGCCTTGGGGCCGTAAACTCCTCCAAGGAGTGTAATAATGCCCTTATCCCTTCCAAAGGCCTAACCACTAAGTAGAAATGCTTCAAAGGACTTGTAAAACCTCAAAACAACTTATGGTCACAAAGTGTAGAGTTTACGACCGTAAACCCTTGAGTTTACTGCCGTAAACTCCTTGGGTAATGGTCATGAAAACCGTAAACTCCAAAGGAGTTTACCCTTGAACCCCAAACACTCTAGCCTTGACCTACAATAACTTAGATGCCATCCTTAGGGCTAATAACACTTATGTCAGGTGTTTAGCATGTTCTAGGAAGTCTTATCATTATAAATTAGTAGTTTAAAACTAATTGGGTACAAATATGTGTGATTATATGTTAACTAGGATCATAAAGTGTGTTCAGGACTTCACTTAACACCTAGCAATCCTACATCTTCAGTTCACCCGTACCACTTACTACAGGTGAGTTCATACCCCTAATCAATGATTTAAATGTTTTCAAATGCTTTTATGGGGAGGGGGGATACAAGTTGAATACTTATAGTTATTACATCAATCGCATGTGATTAATAACTACAAAACCAATGATTTTCTTACTATTCAAACTATTTATCAAACTGTTTTACTTCAAACTATTTTACAAACTCTTTTACTTATCAAATACTTTTACTTAAACTCTGTTATACTTATTGTCAATTGCATGCCTATATATGTATAGTTATATAAGAAATGTTTAAAGGACTTAGGAAAGCTATCCGCCCTATTTCCTTTTCGCCGTTGAGATGTGGTCTGGTGGAGTATCGGGTATCCGTCCGAAGGTCGTTTAAATATTAGTTATATAACATGTGTACATATATAGTCATAAAAGGTCCTTCCAGTCAGTTCAATACCCTTGGGTAGCAAGGGTATACTTCCATGTTCATACGTACAAGTTATATTACTAGTAAACTACAATAGGCGTAGTTTAGGGTTTCACTAATACTAATACAAGAACAATGAATCATACAAAGAGTCAGTTCATACATGAGTCATAATACATAGTGATGAGAAACAAACATAATACATAGCGATGAGAAACAAACATTATACATAGTGATGAGAAACAAACATTATACATAGTAATGAGAAACAAACATTATACATAGTGATGAGGAACAAACATTATACATAGTAATGAGAAACAAAAATTATACATAGTGATGAGAAGCAAACATAGCACATAGTGATGAGATACAAACATTATACATAGTAATGAGAAACAAACAGAATACATAGTGATGAGAAACAAACATACAGGCTAGACAGAGGAAGAACACACAATACAGCTAGCACATACATTACATATACATTACATTCAGTTATCTGAGCCATTAAACGGGTCATGTCACTAGCTGCCATGACAACTTTTGTATCCAGAATCTCCTTAATTGGGGAGCATATGAGTTTGCGTATAGATCTATACTGGATTGACTATCCTACACCTTCTTGCTCGCTACAGTGTGACTTGCAAGTCTACAGGTGCCAAATGTCATTTCTTACGGCGTATTACATCGTCGTTTTACTATTGAGTCAGTAGCAGGGTACAGGCCGATCACATGGTACTTTAAATAACAATTGGTCTAAGGTAGTTAGTACAACAGTAGTTACTTAATACAGCACTACAGTACTATAATATTTATCCCATTACATTCACTTCGTGAACATTCACACGATGCACGGTAATGTAAAAACTATCATTTTGGTTAATGATAGTCGGATTTGGGAAAATACACACTCTTACAAGAGACACACACAGTTACTAGATGCCTTGGTAGAAGGCTACTCTTAGTAGGAAACATAGGGTTTTCTAGGATAGTTCAAACAAACACAAACTTTACAAAACTTATACATTACATCTTACAAACATTTTACAAATGCTTTCATACAAACTAAGACACTAATATACTTATGATCTCACCAACTCTAAAGCTGATACTCGCTTTTAAAATAACTTGTATTCTCAGGTCACCACTAGACAGGTACAGGTGCCAGGCTTTTGAGAAGATGGAACCAAGTTCGATATAACGTCTGACCTAAGTCAAAAGATTGAAATCAATGCGATCGATAGCATCGCGCTCGTTGTTAATGAAGCTTGTAGCTAGAAATGCTACATGTAAAAATGTGATTATATCATGTTAGAATATGAAGGAAGGTATATTCCATTCTGGAATTTAACTCTAAGAGACTTGAGTCTAAGCGTTGCATCATACGATGAGAGGTCATTAGAACATGACCCATCGATCTATTGCAATGGATGAATGAAATTACTTATCCTAAGAAGAAGAAGGAATCCTCAATAATGATTTATTTTGTAACTCGGAGTTATGATTGAAAGTACAACATAGTACGATAAGCAAATGCAAGATTGGGCATCGTCTGCGGTCAAGAAAGCGATAGAGTTAAATACTCTTTCGAGGAAAACATAGAAGTTACGGTTATTACCTAGGATGAAGAGATAACGTGTGGAATCATTATGCAAGCCCTATTTCGTTGATGATTCCGGGACGTAATCATCCTAAGGGGGAGATAATTGTAACGCCCGTAGATCCGTGCTAGTCAATTTAGAGACGATAGGCGTCAAAATGAATTTTTTATGAAAGATTATTTATAAGGATTAATCTTAACCAAGTTGTATTATATGTCACAAGGCTTCCGTGCATATAAAGAACGCCAAAATCCGAGTTATAACGAAGAAGTTATGACCTGTTGATGTTTCGCGACAGAACCGACATGACCCAGCGCAATGTAAATAGTGAATTTAAGGTAGATAGATATATATCCTTAGTGATCTAAATGAGAGTCGAAGATGTCTTCGATAGTAGTCCAACGATAAAAAGATAGACGAAAACGGAGTTCAGATGAAAGAGTTATGAATTTCGAACGGAGTTTTCCTGTCCCGGCCTACTAAAGATAATATATAAGTAATATACTTATAATATATTAAAAATAAAGTCAAAATTAGCCAATGGAGTCTAAACGAGAGTTGTAGAGCATAATCTCACCTTCGCGTCGATATAAGAACGTCGACAACGGAGTTCGTATGCAAAAGTTATGAATTTCTGAAGTTCGGGGCGCGAACCCCAAAGCTGTGTCAGAGACCACGACGTGGCAAGCAGTGCCACGACGTGGCAATTCTTCTGACACCTTCAGGAGTCCCCCAGATGCAACTTGTGATGATGCATGCAATGACGTTCAAGCCCACGACGTGGGAGAAGTGCCCACGACGTGGAAAATGAGAAAACAGCCCTATAAATAGATTTGAAGGGGCTGCCATTTGTGGTTGACACATCTCTCTTCTCTCGCCCATAATACATCGTTTTACATGTAATTTTAAGCCCCCGAAGCCCCGGTATCAACCCCGACACCCGAAGCAAGTCCCGAAGCCCGAAGATCCCGAGAAGAAAAGAGTTTCCGAGCCGAAGCTCTGCCCACGAGAAACCCGGTGTGTGAAGTGATCTCGGTTTTCACCGAAGAATACTACTTCTACAAGGCGTAGTGCTGTCCGATTATCTTCTGATCAAGTGAGTGTATAGTCACTTTCGTCTTACACATAGATATGAAGTATTTTATAAAATACATGCTATGTGTGTGTGTATATATATATTGTTGTTTATATGAGTGAGTGTGTGGTTACTTTTTTATAACACATAAATATTAAGTATTTGCTATGAAATACGTGCTATGTGTATAATATAAAGTTGTTTATATGCGTGGGTGTAAAGTCCCTTTCATAAACCCGATATTAATATAAGTATTGTTTTAATGTATTAAGTATATGTTTTGGGTGAGAATGTGATCACTTTCTTCTAACATATATATATATATATATATATATATATATATATATATATATATATATATATATATATATATATATATATATATATATATATATATATATATATTAAGTATTTGCTATGAAATACTTGCTATGTGTTTATACATTGTTGTTTATTTGAGATGAGTGTGGAATGGACGTTTTATATAGTTTTAAATGACTTAAACTGTATATATGTATTTTATATCTGCGAATATGTTGGGTAGAACATGGGTAGATGAGATAGTTGGTATGTGATAAAATGAGGAGGTGTGAAAGCTGCGCTTATAGGATAATCCTGGCAGATGCGCTTATAGGATAATGTCGGCAGATGCGCCAAATAGAGATGTCATAATACTAGCAGATGCGCTTAAGAATAATATTGGTAGATGCACCAATTAGAGAATGTCATAATACTAGAAGATGCGCTTAAGAATAATATTGGTAGATACACCAATTAGAGAATGTCATAATACTAGCAGATGTGCTTTTAGGATAATCCTGGCAGATGCGCTTATATGATAATGTCGGCAGATGCGCCTAAAAGAGAATGTCATAAACCTGGCAGTCGCGCCTCATAATATATAATGTAATCCTGGCAGAGGCGCTTAAAGGATGATGTTGGTAGATGTGCCTTATGTAGCAATATATTTCGTGTCAATTCCTTAGGTCAATCCTTAGGAATGAATGAATGACGGGTAGTTGAATTCTTAGGGTAAAATCCTAAGAAATAAAGAAGATAATGGGGATTGGTAATTGGGTTGATTGTTTGATGGTTGAATATAATAATTATATTATTGCGGGTTGAAAACCCTATATGCTCAACAGGCTCCCAAGCCTGACCCACTCAGTTTAATTGTATCACAGGTATCGATACGGAGTTGCTTTGCACTGAGAGATTAAAGGAGATGTAAATCACTAGAGTAAATGAATGTATGTTCTGTTTATGCTTATGTGTCTGTATCGGAACATGACATCTCGAGGTTTTATTATTTACTGAAAATACATTCTCTTTGAGAAATGTTTTGATAAGTTTTATCATATCTTGTTTTGGGAACAAATTCCGCAACCGTTTTCTTTAAACAAGTACTCTGATTTATAAAACAAAGCATAAACAAATCGGTCTTTTCTGGCCGAGAAATTGGGGATGTCACACACTACTTCGGGTAGCCACCAGGGTACAGGTTCAAAGTCCTATAAATTATAACTAGAATCTCCCGGACGGAGAGCATGGGATTTGTGTATAGATCTATATGGGACTGACAATCCCACATCCAAACTGCTAGCTACAGTTAGGTAGGCATGCCTGGGGTTGTGACAAATGTCATAAATACTGATGCCTGAAGAACGTTGTAGAGGCCATTAGTTCATATTAGTATGGTTATATGAAACTCACAGTAGTATAAACAAGGTTTACAGGATTAAAACTGCTTCAAAAATTCTATATTAATATTAAATCTCTCTCTACACTACTAGTACAATACGTTTACGTATTGGGAAAAGGATTTCATAGAAACATTTTCATAATTAATCAAACTATAGTATACTATTTTACACTACATCTGTTGGATTTCATGCACTATTGTAGATACTGTGGATACTACAGACACTACTACGGTATAAATGCTACTATTGGCACTACTAAAATTCACTATTTTCTAGTACCATGTACACCGATATAATTTACAATCTAAGTACAAGTACAACCATGATCACTAAATACAAGTACAATTTACTACTTTTTAGAACAAAACATACTTTTCCATCAATACGTTTAACCAGGGCATACATTCAAAAAGCTTTGCATACAAACATAACTGTAATTCAACGCTTTTAGATGTGTGAGTCAACAAAGCCTTCATGTCTTTACATCAGAAGATATAGGATTTTTTGGAGGAATAAACCATGGTTTTCAAAGAACATACTTTCCAAATACAAATGCTTATGAACTCACCAACTTTAATGTTGACACTTTTCAAAACCACTTGTATTCTCAGGTCACTAGTAGACAGGTACACGTACAGGGTTTCCAGAAGGTGGAGCATGGTAGCTTCAAGTCTTTATTTTGCTATTTACTATTGGAGTCAATCATGTATGATTCAAATTCAATGTAAATACTATATTATTAATACGACGGTTGTTTTTGTTTTGATTACTATTATATAGTTGTTGTGATACTCGAACATGACGTCATCCATCCTTGAACGTTTCCGCCGTCTCGGTTTGGAGGTGTGACATATTGGTATTAGAGCATCGTTTATAGTGAACTAAGTATATCAACCCATAAAAGATATACAATTATAAATACAATGGGGCCGAAGGTTCTGACTAAAAGCATACTTTAAATATATATGTATTTTATGAGAAGTATACATACATATATACTAGAACAAGTATCACAAGAAGTACAATACACAAGTATTTAGGAAGTTGAACAACACGGGTAGGTCTAGAGATATATAATCAAGTCTGGGGAGAATATAGCCTGATCAACTATATTTAACTGAGAATTGATTAACATATGCCTAGAAATGGTCGTGATGTTGCTACAAGCCTAAAACTTACTAACCCCATATACAAAGGATATCCAGAATCAAACATAAATTAAAATACTATAGGAGTATTTTAGGCACTACAATTAGCTTATGTGAAAATCTAAAAGACACTTATTGGTGGGTCTATGATTGCAGAGTGTATACTTCCAGGGTTGAATGTAATTGAGATCTTATAGACTTAGAATTTGTGACCTATGCTCTACTCCTTGATCTTTGTTTGGTTGTGGTTCTAGAGTAGGGTCACTTATTCGAAGGTCTATTTAATCTCAAGTTACATACAACTTGTGTACACTACGTGATTATAGAAAGACTCGGTAAGGATCACCCCCGCATAAAATAAAATTCGTTTTATTTAAATCTCGAAGATTCGTTAGACACTCCTATTCTCGCACGAGCGATATAGATAGATAAATGTAGCCACTCCACTACGACCGTCAACAAAAGAGGTTCATGAGGAGAATTTGGAGAAGGGATCAGCCGGAGAGAGAGAGGCACCAGAGTAATCACTACTGAACCATACCCTAACAAGAACAAACATAAGGAACTCGCTTGGACATTTGAGGTTTGACTTTGCATTGTGATGTAATGGGGATCAGTGTCAAGACCCAAAGCAGGATGGAGCATGGATTCAACACACCTATTGAGAACAAGAACCCCATAGGAAAGATCTAGAAACAACAAACCCCCATAGATGGAACCAGGTCAATCATAACTAGGACAGAGAATAGAGGAAGCCACTCACTAGACACGCGAATAAACCAAGCACTATATACGTCATGATAATACATAATAAACTAATTTAACCTAGTGAGTTAGTGATTACACTACTCACACTATGTGTTAGGTATATCTCGTCTTTTGTGACAACTACTAACAGTTATTCAATTCACAGAAATTCGTTCGAGGGTAACCACTAGTAATTCATAAGTCTATTTTATATAGGCCTTTGTTATGAATCGTTTTCAGAATACTATAAAAGTCGGAACATAATACACTCGAAACTAAGATAGCTTAGTTTAAATAAATCTCAACTTATAGCCACTACTAACGACTCATTACTGTCTCATCTTGTAAACCTTATGGTTGAAAGATCCTTTTTTCGTAAACCTATAGGGTGCGATCCTACCAGCACTAATGCACCGAATTCCATCAGAACTCCCCAGCTAAGCGTGCTTGGGCGAGAATAGTTCTAGGATGGGCAGACTTAACACTCGTACGAAACCTACTTCAACCGCTACCATAACACCATCTCAGGAATGTTTAGCAGAAACATTGAGAATAGCTCAGCAAAACGCGAAATTGATATATGTATATATAAATTGTAAGAATACAACTGAAAATGATCATCATTACTCACGAGATCGTTTCTCGCCATGCAACAAAATCATGTCTTCACAAGGAGGTAATCAGCCAACCTGAGAGACACCAATTCTGCAAATAGACGCTGCTACTTTTCAAGCTGCGGTCACAACAGCTGTAACAGCCATCGTGGCACAACTCATTGCTAACAACGCCAACAGAAGCGGAAGCGGTGCCGACAATACTAATCGTGATAACAATTAAGTACACCAACGAGTGTCTACTGAAAAAGGACACCTTAGACCACAAACCTAAGAGCAAGAAACAAAAGTTTTGGAACAAAAAGGAATGCAACATACCTCAAATACTTGCTAAGAGGCAACATCTTGTGGCTTCCCCTGAAACCACAAGAGCAGTCACGACATCTGCCTCAACATCCGCCACGACATTTGTCACTCCAGTCCATACCAGTCGATATGCTGGAACCCTCCCACAATGTAGTAAGTGCAAGATCCATCATACCAGAGTATGTCGAAAGATGTATTGCAAGAACTACCTTAGGGGAGGACACACTACCCGTTTCTATAGGACTTTGACCTGACACAACACCTCATGCGCCAATGCCAGTGTGAGCCCGGTATATCATCTATGCGGTGAAACGGGGTACTTTAAGAGAGATTGTCCAACAGAGAGGAATGACGGAGGGGCAGGAGGAGTTTGACAACCGAGCCAATAGAAGCAACAAGGAATCTCACTAGGACTTTTGGGAGTGTTCCAAAAACAAGGATAATTAAGTATCGTATGTTGTGTGGTACGTGGTATGTTTTCTAAAACTTCTATCAGTTAGAAAATAGTTAAAATACTCTCTCGTCCGATCAAATCAGAACACTCATATGAAAATATATATACTTAGGATCCTTGTAGGTGAGCTATGATGACTTAGTGTATACATTAGGGTTACTTATAATTAAGATTTTGCAGACTTAGAGTGAGTGATTTCGCCTTAATTCTTGTTCCTTGTCTGGTTATGGATTTAGGGCAGAGTCACTCAGTTAACGGTTTTATCAATCTTAATTATACATGACTTGTATATACCAAGTGATCATAGAGGGATCTGATACGGATCATAATATGAAGTATCATCACTAGCTAACAGAACACTCTTACTGCTAGTACTGCTTACCGCGGTACGAATCATTTGCAGTAGTAATTACGAGGTTAAAACAGAAAGCACTAGAAATGTACACACAAATGCACTATTATTCTAACAAACACTCCTTCCAAACCAACTTAACACGTGTTCCAATGACATCATCCAACCTAGATTGGCTCGGTCCTCACCATACCACTCGCGTGTTCTATCGAAACGACCCTTCGCTTTAACCAACCAATTATAAAAATCTCGTCACTTTTAACAACAAACTAAATACGAAACTCAGATTCATCTCTCGCTTCAAACCTCCAAAATACTCATGCGAAGAGTATTATATCTTTCCGTAACCTCCATGAAGTATTCCCATCAGACCTTTCGGGAATATCACATATACAGCAAGTCAGGTTCAAGCACAGAGGCTCAGGACAAATACGGTTAACCTATCACTGTTAGGTGCTTACGCGAGGGTGGTATATAATTAAGATTATACGGACTTAGGATGTGTGTTTCCGCCCTTTCTCATGTTTCTTGTTGATCGTGGATTTGGAGCAGAGTCACCCATCCGACCGCCCTATCAATCTTAATTATATACGACTTGTGTACACGAGGAGGTGATAAATGACCAGGTATGAGTCCTACCATGAACTACTGGACAGAAGCTGCCTAGAACTATGAGTGGAAATTCTACCATACGGATGAACCTAGACAAGCAAACCGAACTCATACTCTCCCTACCGATCTAGACAGCAGACGCAATAGTGAAGATACGCTGGAACACCAGCGAGGATCAAAATTCACTGGAGAACGAGCAGATCATATGGAACAAAAGTACCCACCTCTTCCCTAAATTCATGAGTAATGTTTCAGGATTCGAATTTCGGGATGAAATTCCCTCTAACGAGCGGAGGGGGGGGGTGAGGTGACAACCCGATAATTTCTAGCGAACAAAATTCAATTCCGTTAAATAAACTTTCAAATTTTGTTTATTCCGTTAAGCTCGTAAGGGTTAGAAAATAATTTAAAATATATAAATAAAGTTTATACAAGTTTTAGGAACCAAAAACGCTCGAAAAATCAAGTTTTCCCTCGAAAAATCAAAAAACTCGTCCAACCACGCGTTTACAACCATAAACCTCTTGGGTCATAAACCTGTTTACAACCGAGAACCCATTCATGACCGTAAACCCAACCGGTATAAAGGCTTTTCCCGGAGATATTTCATTTCTCACATTTTTCACCCGAAAACTCTCTCAAGTTGCTCCCAAGAACCTCCCAATAACATTCATATCCTCAAGAACAAACCTTAAAATTTTCATATTTTCACCAAGAACAACCTTCATATCTTCAAAGGCCGGAAACCCGTTTACAACCGCAAACCTCGTTCACGGCCGCAAACCCTCTTTTTCCACTTCAAACAAGTCTCGGTAACATTCCTAACCCAAAAGCAAGTGGTTTCTAATACTTTAACTAATGATTTCATTAATTTAAATACCATTACGTGTTCAATTGTTTTAGGATAACGTTATTCACACGTACGCTAACCCGAGGATCGTCACATTTGTTTCATTACCGATACGCTGTCCAAACAAGAATACGCACTAGAGGTGAGTTCGTACCCCTACATTTTCACGATTTTTAAACGTTTTTAGGGGGAATACAAGTAAAACACAAAGTAATTTTTGTGATAACATACAAAAGATTTCAAATAGTTTTTAAGTACATCAATTCGTTTCAACTAATTTAAATTATTTTAAGAAGTGTTTTCAAACTACTTCAAACATCTTATACTTTTATTTCAAAGTACAGGGTTATATACATATGTCTCATACATATATAAATACAAACTTTAATTACACAACTCTTTAACCCTTTTGTAGCATGTTGAGAAAAAGGGTGCCTTTCTTATCATTTCATAGAGTTATACAAACTGTTCAGTTGCAAGAACTTTCAATACATACAAAACATACATTTAAACTATAATATGTATAATTTATGGAATACTACTTTAGATCACTACTACAAGTACACACTACTAAAATAATTATTTAAGTATAATTATTTTATATTACTAAGTGCACTACTACGGGATAATACAAACGATTACTAATACAAGAGAACATTATAACACTATATGTAAAACCAATTAATACAGGGTTATGAGGCACTACTTCGGGAAGCCACCAGGGTACAGGTTCAAAGTCCTATAAATTATAACTAGAGTCTCCCGGACGGAGAGCATGAGATTTGTGTATAGATCTATATGGGACTGACAATCCCACATCCAAATTGCTAGCTACAGTTAGGTAGGCATGCCTGGGGGTGTGACAAATATCATAAATACTGATACCTGAAGAACGTCATAGAGGCCACTAGTTCATATTAGTATGGTTATATGAAACTCACAATAGTATAAACAAGGTTTACAGGATTAAAACTGCTTCAAAATTCTATATTAATATTAAATCTCTCTACACTACAAGTACAATATGTTTACGTATTGGGAAAAGGATTTCATATAAACGTTTTGATAATTAATCAAACTATAGTATACTATTTTACACTACATCTGTTGGATTTCATGCACTATTGTAGATACTGTGGATACTACAGACACTACTACGGTATAAACGCTACTATTGGCACTACTAAAATTCACTATTTTCTAGTACCATGTACACCGATATAATTTACAATCTAAGTACAAGTACAACCATGATCACTAAATACAAGTACAATCTACTACTTTTTAGCACAAAACATACTTTTCCATCAGTACGTTTAACCAGGGCATACATTCAAAATGCTTTGCAAACAAATATAACTATAATTCAATGCCTTTACATGTGTGAGTCAACAAAACTTTCATTTCTTTACGTCAAAAGATATATGATTTTTTGGAGGAACAAACCAAGGTTTTCAAAGAACATGCTTTCCAAATACAAAATGCTTATGAACTCACCAACTTTAATGTTGAAAATTTTTAAAACCACTTGTATTCTCAGGTCACTAGTAGACAGGTACACGTACAAGGTTTCCAGAAGGCGGAGCATAGTGGCTTCAAGTATTTATTTTGCTATTTACTATTGGAGTCAATCATGTATTATTCGAATTCAATGTAAATACTATATTATTAATACAACGGTTGTTGTTGCTTTGATTACTATACACAATTGTTGTGATACTTGAACATGATGTCCTCCATCCCTGAACGTTTCTGCCCTCTCGGTTTGGGGGTGTGACATCAGACCACATGTATGTTGAGTTATATTCTATCTATTTTCATGTAAGTCATCGTCTCCTCCTTATCTTTCTTTCTTTATATACTCTATTATTCTTATATCTTCTTCCACATACTCTGCAATCTAATATCTTTTACTCTTTTTTCATGTCTCCTCATCTCATCTATCTTATACTCTGTCTTCTAGTCTCATTTTCTAATCTTTTCTTCTTATCTCATACTCATCCTTAGCCTTTTCTCAGGACCATCTCATACTTTTCCTTAGCCTTTTCTCAGGCTCATCTTATACTCTATACATATACTATCTTCTCTTCCTCTATCTCTCTCATACTCTTTTTTCTGCATCTATTTCCTTATTCTTCACACTTATCTTATATGATACTCTGCATGTTCTTTTCATATTATATACATGTTCTTCTCATACATCTTACTCTTAACATTCCTTTTCATACTGTTCTCACACATACCCCTCTATTCTAAACTTTTAATGCCTCAACATTCTATTCTCAACTTGACCCAACGGTCCCATCTTATATAACAATCTCATATATCATCTAAGGGAAACAACATCCCATTAACATTACGCGTACACTCGTCTGAACTTACTCCCCTCTCTTATGATCCCTTGGGGATAAATAAACATTCTTCTTCTCTTGAGTCTCTCATGGATCTCATTACTCTTAATCCCTCACGTATCACGTCTAAGTTCTTTCAATAAATCTCTTATCTTGTTCCACCCGTGGAACCTTTCTCAATCCTATCTAACCACACATAATCTTCTTCCCACATGAGTTATTTATGTACATTCCTGAAGGAATCATCATCTCTTTCCCCGTATGGAATATAATGTTAATCTTTCATGTGACTCGTCACATGACACTTGTCCCATGAAAAATCTATACATTTATCTTGTCAAGAGATCATCTACTACTCATATTGTACTTAACTCATTAAATACTTAATCTATATTTTTATCTTATGCACAACGGTATTATACACAATAACATTATCATCTATGCATACATACGTGCTTTTAATGATGATTATAATACATAAAATCATATTCTATCTTCTCTTAGGTAACCTTTGTTGGATAAGGTGTCTAAGTCCATAACTTATTTGGTATATACTTGACCCGACCGGCATGGTCCATTTGGGTTGCATCTCATCCAAACTATTATGGATAATTTTATGAGAGTTATACACATATGTTTATTAATATATTATGAGTTATAATATATTAATATGAAGTTACGTTATTTAATTAGTTTTAGTCTTAAATTAATTATGGATTAATTTAGAGATTAAAAGGAATACTAATTAAATTATGGGCTATTTGTTTTATATAGTGTGGGCTAATACTCATTTGTTAATGGGCTAGGCTTATGTGGAAGTCCATGGATGATCCATGGAGCTTTTAACCCATGGATCCTTGGAATAGGAAAAGACATGGGTTATTAGGGTTTTCACCCTAACCATGCATACTATATAAGCATGCTTATGGAGCATGAAAGAGAGCCTAAGATAGCCTAAGAAAAAGCTAGTGTTCTAGTGTGTGTGTGCATGTGTGTGGCCGAAAATACAAGAGTGTGTATACTCTCTCAAAGTTTTCCAAGAGTTTGTGGTGTTTGTGATTCCATTTGAGGCATTCACACTATTGGTGCTTGGCCCTCAAACTCCTAAGAACCCAACACAACAAAGGTATGTAATCTCTTCTAACTCTTTTATGTTGAAATGTTCCCCATGCCATGTTAGATAGGTTATAAACCTTGGAAAATTATTATTTTGCATGTATTTAGACAAACATAGATCCAAGGTTTATTAGGGTTGCATGCACACTTAGGAAGTGTTAGATTGCTCAAAACCCAACAGTGGTATCAGAGCCTAGGCTTGCTTGTTTGATACTTGATGAAAAATAGTGAAAAAAAAGTCGAAATCGTTGCTGTCTGCATGCTAGACTCGCCGAGTCCATTGGGGGGACTCGCCGAGTCCAAGGCAAACTTCAACCTACTCGACGAGTCCGTTCGTGCACTCGGCGAGTAGGATCGAAAGAATGCAGAATCTCGACTTTTGCTGCTGGAAATGGACTGGAAACATTACCCTAAATTGTTTTGGTGTTGTAAAACTTATTTTAGTTGGTGTAATGGTTGTTCTAATCCATTTACAATAGCATATATCAAAAATCCATGATTTTATGTGTTCATATAAATTCTTGAATTTTTGATGATCATGTTCATGTTCTTATGAATTTAGAAAATGATAGGAATTATTTGCTGAATTGTTTAGAATTAATTCTTAATCATTTATGTGTTTTAATGGAGTCCATAATTTGTCCTCAAGTTATGGATTACCAAAGGTCACTTTCATTTAACACACACTTAAAACACATAAGTTACATGAAAATGAAGAGTCTTCATTTTTATGAACCTTTAATTCATAAGTTATGAAATGAAGAGTTTTGCAAAGTTACAAAACTTGTCCTCAAGTTTTGGAATTTGTAAAGTTTCACACACTTTAATAAACTTTAATTCCAAACCTTAGAGTTTTAATAGTTAAAATTCAACCCTTATACTATTTATAACATTAATGGTTAATTATTATATATATGTATAAGAATAAGTCGTTTTACCGTTAGTAGGCCTCATTCACGAAGCCGGTCTATAAGGTGGGTATAAGGTTGTTGCCTATAAAATGGCGACTTAATGGGTGTATACTCTCACCCACCGCTTGCTTGATCGGTGGAGGGTCGTTAGCCGAACGGGTAGAACAACGACTTTAAATCCTCATTAAAAGTATAATGAATATTATAAAATAACTAAACTCTTTTAATTCCCAATCTTAGTTATTTTAGGAAAATGTGAACATGGTGCTAATCCATGGAATTCACACTTTGTACCTTACCAAGTCGTTAGTGGAGCGTGTGTGGTTAACCGGCACACTAATTAGACTAGTAAGGATCACGAAGGGTAACTTAATGTTGTCATAGATCAATGGAGCGTGTGTGGTTAACCGGCACATTGATTAGGTGATAATATTAGGAGTACCAAGTGAGTTAGCATGGTTATTCACACCTTGTTTTGTGATCCTCGGCATCCCAGTCACAAAACTTGAAGGGCACAATCGAGATTGAAACATGCCATTGAAAAGTTCAATGAATCTCAAAAGAATCTAGGAATTTCAAATCCAATTAAACCTAATTAATCATTTCGTTTTCATGGTGGAAATTGGTGAATCGTCATTCGCCTACCTTTCAAATATATTATTACTTAGATTACGGCATCCCTCTTCTAAGTGTAATATATTGTGATTGGATCCTAGCCTTAATATTACATTTGGGTGTCTTATTAAGGATCCTAAATATCTAATCTAAACTTACTTTCTTCTTTCAGATGTCTTCCAACACTAATGCTTCAGGCTCTAACCCAACTGGTTCTTTCTCTCTCATGAATCTTTGTGGGAAGGTCATCTTTGATGGTTCCAACTTCATGGATTGGATTAGGAACATCAGGATGGTTACTCGTTACGAGGACAAGGAATATGTCCTCGATAAGGAGTTAAAAGAACTTGATGAGTCTACTGCTACTCCTGAGGAGATCGCTGAATTCAGGACTCATGAGAGAGATGCTACTAAGGTGGCATGTATCATGATGGCCACGATGACAGCCGAGCTCCAAAAGTCATATGAAGATTTCTACCCATTTGAGATGCACCAAGACTTGATGGAAAGGTACCATCAGAGTGCTCGTCAGGAGCGGTATGAAATAATCTCCTCCATAATAACTACCCGCATGAAGGACGGTGAATCCGTCACGGGCCACATGCAAAAGATGCAAAGGTATGTGGACCGTTTGCTGAAGCTGAATGTTAACATCCCCGAGGAGTTAGCAATTGACATCATTTTGCACTCCTTGCCTTCTTGTTATGATCATTTTCGAATGACATATCATATGAACAAGGAGGAAGTTACCCTCAGCAAGCTTCAAGGACTCTTGAAGACCGCTGAAACCGGTCTTAAGGGTAAAGCGGTTGTTACCTCTACTACTCCTACTCCAACTTCTATCCCTGTTTTAGCTATTGGGCAAGGCAAAGGGAAAAAGAGGAAGCACCCTTCGAAGGGTACCAAGGGAAAGTCTCTTGAAGGCTCCTCATCCAAGACTAAGAACGGTTCTGTCACTCCTTCTGCCATTCCAAAGGATGCTGAATGCTTTTATTGCCATGAAAAGGCACACTGGAAGCGAAACTGCCCTAAGTACTTGCAGGATCTAAAGGATGGGAAAGTGAAACCCACCTATGCAGGTATTTACACTATATTGTCTAATTACTCAACATATTCTAACTCTTGGGTGCTTGATACAGGATGTGGTATTCACATATGTTCTGATTTGCAGGGCCTAAGAAGAAGTGAGGATGTGGAGCACGGGAAGATAAACTTAATCATGGGGAATAGGAAGGCTTCACCTGTTTCCAAGATTGGAGTTTATACTTTGTTGCTTAATAATGGGTTAAAATTAGATTTGAATAAATGTGTATACTCGTCTGAAATGGCGAGGAATATTATTTCTTTTCATGCTTTGTACAAACAAGGTTTTACCTTTTCGTTTGATAATGAATGTGGTGGTATTAATGCTTTCTTTAATAATGTGTTTTATTTTAAAGCATTACCTTGTGATGGCGTGTATGAAACTGTGTCGATTGTAGACAACTTAGGAAATAATGTGTTGTATATTGATTCTTCTACTAGCCTAGATAAAGCATCATTGTGGCATTGTCGTCTTGGACATGTAAACAAGAAACGCATAGACCAACTCCAAAAGAGTGGAGTCTTGGAATCATTTGACCTCAAATCAGATGATAGTTGTGAATCTTGTCTACTTGGAAAAATGACAAAATCACCCTTCACTGGAACTTGTGAGAGGGGTGAAGGTTTGTTGGACCTAATACATACTGATGTATGTGGGCCATTCAAAACCGCCACAAGGGACGCTAATCGGTATTATGTGACTTTTATTGATGATTATAGTAGATATGGGTATGTCTACTTGATCAAACACAAGTCCGAAACCTTTGAAAGGTTTAAGGAATTCAAACAGGAAGTAGAAAATCAATTGGGCAGGAACATTAAGATGCTTCGATCCGATCGAGGTGGTGAGTATCTTAGTACCGAGTTCCTTGACTATCTTAAGGAGTGTGGGATTGTCTCACAATTGACTCCTCCCAGGACACCACAGCTGAATGGTGTAGCTGAGAGGCGTAATCGTACCTTGTTGGACATGGTTCGCTCTATGATGAGTCGAGTTTCGTTACCAATCTCTTTTTGGGGGTATGCCTTAGAGACTGCCGCCCATATCCTTAATCTAGTCCTTACAAAGAAGGTTGCCAAAACACCTCATGAAATGTGGACTGGGAAGGTTCCCAATTTGGACCACATCAAAATTTGGGGTTGCGAAGCCTTCGTGAGGCGTGAAACTCATGATAAGCTTGAACCCCGAAGTGAAAGGTGTATTTTCATCGGCTACCCACAGAAATCCTTCGGTTACCTTTTCTACAGACCCAGTGAGAATGTGGTCTTTGTAGCACGAAGAGGGATCTTTCGCGAGAAAGAATTTATAAGCCAAGGAGACAGTGGGAGGCAGATTGATCTTGAAGAAATTCAAGAATCAATTGGTGAAGGAACCTTAGACACTAGCAATCAACCTGAGGTAGAAACTCCTGTTGATCCAGCTGACGAGTCTGTACCTCCGAGACGTTCCACACGGGTTAGGAACACACCTTCGTTTTATTATGGTTTTCATATTACTACGGAAGGTGATACGTTTATTAGTGATAGTACACTAGTAAATTTGGATGAACCTAGCAATGTTAAGGAAGCCATGGCAGGCCCGGAGTCTGCTAAATGGAAGGAGGCTATGGACAGCGAGATACAGTCCATGTATGACAATCAAGTTTGGAACTTGGTTGACAATGTACCAGGCCGTAAAACAGTCGGGTGCAAATGGATCTTCAAAAAGAAGACCGACATGGAAGGAAAAGTGCATACTTATAAGGCTCGACTGGTTGCGAAGGGTTTTACTCAAACTCAAGGTATTGATTATGATGAAACCTTCTCGCCGGTGGCCAAGATTAAGTCTATTAGGGTTATGTTAGCCATTGCAGCATTTCATGATTATGAAATATGGCAAATGGATGTCAAAACCGCTTTCCTTAATGGAAAGTTGGCTGAGGATGTGTACATGAATCAGCCAGAGGGTTTTGTCAATGCAGAGCACCCTAATAGAGTATGCAAGCTTAAGAAATCCATTTATGGATTAAAACAAGCATCTCGTAGCTGGAATCTTTGTTTTGATGAGAAGGTAAAAGAGTTTGGCTTCTTGAGAAGCGAAGATGAGTCTTGCGTGTATGTCAGAGCTAGTGGGAGTATAGTTAGCTTCTTGGTACTGTATGTGGATGACATACTACTCATAGGAAATGACATCCCAACCTTGCAGGAGGTTAAGTCCTGGCTTGGGAAGTGCTTTGCTATGAAGGACCTAGGGGAGGCTACCTATATCCTAGGGATAAGGATATTAAGAGAAAGGAGTAGAAGACTAATTGGACTTAGTCAGAGTATCTACTTGGATAAGGTGTTGAAAAGGTTCAACATGGAGAATTCCAAGAAAGGAGATTTACCGATCCAAAGCAATACCAAACTGAGTAAGACTCAGAGTCCGAGTACAGAGGCTGAGATAGCTGAAATGAGCCAATTACCATATGCTTCCGCAGTTGGCTCGATCATGTATGCTATGACTTGTACCCGTCCTGATGTGGCATTTGCTTTGAGCATGGTCAGCAGGTATCAGGGGAACCCTGGCAAGGCTCATTGGACCGCGGTAAAGAACATTCTCAAGTACCTGCGGAGGACTAAGGATTGGGTCCTTACCCTTGGTGGCAGTGATGACTTGAGAATATTAGGGTATAGTGATGCTGGTTTTCAGACTGATAGGGATAATTTCCGCTCTCAGTCGGGCTGGATCTTTACCTTAAATGGAGGGGCAATTTCTTGGAAAAGTTCCAAGCAGGAGACGGTGGCTGATTCGACTTGTGAATCAGAGTATATAGCAGCGAGTGAAGCAGCGAAGGAGGCGATATGGCTAAAGAACTTCATCGGAGACCTTGGAGTTGTACCAGCTATTAAGGAACCTATAGAGATTTTCTGTGACAACAATAGTGCGGTTACCTTAGCCAAGGAACCAAGAGATCATGGCAGATCTCGACACATTGACAGAAAATATCACTTCATAAGACACAAGATTGAAGAAGGACTCCTTGTGACAAGGAGGATATCGTCGGATGAGAATCCTGCAGATCCCCTTACGAAGGGACTGACGAGGGTTAAGCATTTTCAGCATGCGAGACGCATCGGGCTGAGGGACGATATTAGTTTTACAGATTAGATAGTTTTCCTGAAACTTGTAAAATGTAATCGACGTTTGATGATGAATAAAATTTGTGATTTATTTATGAGTAAAGTGTTACTATCATTGTCAATTATTTACTATTGTTTCAGTTTTGCATGTTTTGACTTCCAGAATAATTAATTTGTTCAAACCTCCACAATCGATCATACGTCGGAAGTAGGTATGAATCAAGATTGTCATGAATTGGGTTTGTAGATGCCTTAAAGGTGTTTAGGCATGGCAATGGTTGCTGCAACATTCATGAGTACTCATAAGTTATGAGTATTGGTATAAACCCACGCTCACTTGCATCACTTCATGGAATTTATCTCGAGTGATCGTGAGACGATAACATCATATAAATCTTTAAACCTAGAGATATGAGTTGTTACCTATGAGTTGGTTGTGCATTGATTGCACGTAAACGCATCAGTAACTTGATGTTATAAAACGTGCCTTTGTGTACAATTCAATAAGTAGTAGAACAAGCATATCAGTCGAAGTTTATCTGTTCCTTCTAGAAATAGAAGCGATATCCGGGCCCCTCGATGATTTTGTGTTAACCCATATACCAGGCCTGGTCAGAACTAAACCGATGTGTTCAGTGAAGTTCTTCGTCAAACAAATCGGATAATCGAGAAACAACTGCTAGACAATAAGCAAGACATAGTTCCATGTGTTTGTCCGGCTGATATCATGAGAACAGAGGATTATGTGATCCCTTATCTAAAATGGCGCTTCATAGTTCGACAGAGTCTTCATTGTTCGAGGGAGTTTTCGAGAGCTACGATTGTTGGTTGGTTCCTGAAGTTATAGGCAAATATAGTTATTAGACTTATCCAAGTGGGAGTCTGTTGGATAAGGTGTCTAAGTCCATAACTTATTTGGTATATACTTGACCCGACCGGCATGGTCCATTTGGGTTGCATCTCATCCAAACTATTATGGATAATTTTATGAGAGTTATACACATATGTTTATTAATATATTATGAGTTATAATATATTAATATGAAGTTACGTTATTTAATTAGTTTTAGTCTTAAATTAATTATGGATTAATTTAGAGATTAAAAGGAATACTAATTAAATTATGGGCTATTTGTTTTATATAGTGTGGGCTAATACTCATTTGTTAATGGGCTAGGCTTATGTGGAAGTCCATGGATGATCCATGGAGCTTTTAACCCATGGATCCTTGGAATAGGAAAAGACATGGGTTATTAGGGTTTTCACCCTAACCATGCATACTATATAAGCATGCTTATGGAGCATGAAAGAGAGCCTAAGATAGCCTAAGAAAAAGCTAGTGTTCTAGTGTGTGTGTGCATGTGTGTGGCCGAAAATACAAGAGTGTGTATACTCTCTCAAAGTTTTCCAAGAGTTTGTGGTGTTTGTGATTCCATTTGAGGCATTCACACTATTGGTGCTTGGCCCTCAAACTCCTAAGAACCCAACACAACAAAGGTATGTAATCTCTTCTAACTCTTTTATGTTGAAATGTTCCCCATGCCATGTTAGATAGGTTATAAACCTTGGAAAATTATTATTTTGCATGTATTTAGACAAACATAGATCCAAGGTTTATTAGGGTTGCATGCACACTTAGGAAGTGTTAGATTGCTCAAAACCCAACAACCTTATCATCTAACCTTGTTTATTATAGGTATACATACATGTTCTGATACATGTTTCCAATCGTATACCTCATACATACTCTAAATATACATACATAATCAGATAAATGCTTTTAAATATATTTTCTTAATCTATCTTCATCTAACAACTTGAGGGCATTCACTTAGTTCCTCAAGATACAACATACAAACATACACTCACACACACACACACATAGACACACAGACACACACACACACACACATATATATATATATATATATATATATATATATATATATATATATATATGAACATATAACATTATCTAAAGAGAGAGTGAGAGCTGTAACTCACCTTGTTAGTTAGTGAAGACTAATTACCCTTGGCTTAATACTTGTATTGATGCATTCTTGATCCATATTCTTTGCTCAAGGTCATAAAACATTTCAAGTTTCTTAAGATTGTCTTGGCCTCTTAAGATCTTAATGACTCTCTTTGTCAAAATAAATACTTAATGGATCATAATTCTACTTTCTTATTTTCTAATTCTAAATCCAACCCAACCAATATATTAAGCACCTCGTAATACCTAATTCATTATACTCTAATCTCTAATGCATTAATAATTAATCTCACTAGTTAGGCTTCCAAGCCCTAATGGATCGATTTCACCATGGAAAGCACTCTCAAAGCTTGTTCAAAGCTTTTAAACACTATCAATAGCATCATACACAAGCTATAAATAGATCAATTAAACCATTTTAACCAAACTAACCCATTCACCATTAAAACTCAAAGATTAAGAAAATAGAGAAATCTTTACCTTAATGTAGAAAGGATGATTATTCTAGGAATCCACCATCTCTCTCTCATATTGGCATCATCATGGCACCAAAATCACCTCATGGCAACTCTTGTAACATCCATTTTCCATGTAATGCTTTTTCCAAGTAAATTTATTTTTTAAACATAATTTTTGAGGATTTTGGATGGGCTACGACGTGGCGGCTGAGGCACCACGGCATGGTGTCATCTAATTAAGGAACGTTGAGTTGCGAAGCACCATGACGTGGCAATGTCTTTGCCATGATGGGGTAACTATTTTTGTGCAAAGCCCTAAACCTTCGGGTTTGTGACCTATTTAAAGGAATTAACTCCAAAGATTGCCTCATTTGGCGGCCACCACCCTCTGAGATCAAACTGATGGGTTTTGATACAAAATATAGGTTTGTTTTTCATAAAAATTGGCAACATAAGTCTTTAAAAGTAACAAGTTTATATTTAGTTTACAAAAAAAACAAACCATCATGGATCCATTTATAGAGGTTAGAATGAAATAAAAACAACCAAAGAGTTTTTAAAATGACAACCTTTGAAGCCTTTGAACCCACTTGGTTTTGAGATGTTGATGAAGTTAGAATGATCAAAGAATATGATCTTCTCTTCAAGTATCCAACATCAAGATTAAGGCACTTGGAATGCTATTTCATTCTTGTATTCTTGAGTATCTTGAGCCTTTAAGTGCTTAACTCAAATAAGCACTAAAGGAGACAACTCAAGAAGGCTTCTAATCTTGCAGCAATCTTCAAAAGACAACAAGAAGAGGAGAAAGGAGGAGAATTTAGCTATATGGAGAATGGAGAGAGTTCACTAGAAAAACTTACTAAGAACTCATGCAAGACACTCTCTTATATACCCATGTAAAGGCAAGGGCTTTACATTAAACTACTTTAAAGTAATGTCGGCCTTTAAAAGCATGGGAAGACAAAGCATGGAGGTTGACAAGTAACCTCATTCTTTGTTTAATATTTTCGGCTATACCTCTTGAAAAGAGAAGAGTTCTTTAATTTTTATAAACTTAAAGTTTATAAAATATAAACTTTGTCTTTAGGTAGAAGACAAAAGAATTTAACTAGTGCAAAAGGTTATACATGACTTATTATTTCATACCATATGAAATAATAACTAGTTATACTCTCTTATAACTATTATTTTCATAAAACAATAATTATTCCCTAATTAAAATACAAGAATTGATATTATTTATTAATAATCATATTAATAATAAATATACAAAGTGTGTCAAATTGATAAAGGTGTGACCCTATAGGATCAAATATTATTAGCAATATCACTCCATAATGGTTCTTGGGCATATAGACTCAACAATCTCCCACTAACACAAGATTCATTATAGGCTGACATAGATAGTAGATGATGTCTAGCAACGTGCTACTGCCCCTAACAACATACAAAGGGTGTTATCTCATCAACAGCCAATTCCAGAAGCTCTAAGCTACAATTGTTACTAAAGGTGTGATATTACTTATTCATTTATCCTCAAACATCATGCTGAACATGATATATGGATTGCTATCAATCTCATTTAGTATTCAACTTTTAGTAAGGCCTTAGATGTCTAACTTTCAATGAATAAGAGGGACAAATCCCATATTGCCTACGTATGCCCATCAATGTAGTTTATGTCATACCCAACGATAGCCCTTATGATTTCCTTTTATGGAACAACATTAAACCATGTCAAAGCACAAAAATCCCTACACTTTAAGTCCCAAATATGTATCTCAGGTCTAAAAATACAAAGATACAACCTTGATCAAAACATCACTCTTGACTACGATCCATAAAGTGATTTTGATGCGGGTCAAGTCTAGTAATTATTCTCCTAATCAAGTACCTATGAAGTTGGTAGTAGCTCTTGCTATTTCATCTCCATGAAAATCAACCAATCCACTCATATTAGTTTAACCTCATAGATGCTCCCACAACTATGAACGGTCATATACATTTAGGATAACCTAGTTATTCAAGGATTTAAATATGCTAATATAGAACACAATAATTATTTAATGAATGACTCATATCCAACATCTCAACTCATTACTTTATATGTTGCTTTGATTGTTCCAATATCCCAATACTAATTTTCAATAAAATATATCTACTAATATTAACCAGGCCTTATAGCACCAGCTTGACTTTCATGCTTTAGTTAATGAAGGAGCTTTGTTAAGTAGATCTGAAAAGCTTGATTTGTATAAACTTTGCGAATACAAACATATTTAGTTATATATATATATATATATATATATATATATATATGTATGTATGTATAAATCATATATAAAGAAAAACATTGAGAATGCATTAGATGCTTAAATATGACTTAGATACCAATACTTGCGTAATAGGATTACTCATAGTCATAATGAACTATTCATTAAGCATCTTTGTATGTGGTTGTCTAAACCACAATGTACTATAACTCTAATGTGTAACTATAATTCAAATCTTCATGGAAACACTATCCATGTAACTTTCTTTTCATTCACAAGGAGGACACACCTGATTGTGACTGAGAGTCATCTCAATCTATTTGAAAATTTAGCACATGTGTAAAAACTTTAAACATAGCTTTCTTTCAAATACTTCGTAGATTAGGAATACTTCTCTAGTTCTCGCAAGTACTTTAGAATGTTCCTATAAGTCACATAAAGGCTTGTTCTCGGATTATACTTGTATCATTCGACATGCCCTAAGCATACGACTTATTTGGCCTTTATGCATAATCATGACATATATGATTAATCCAATTGTAGCAGCATAAGGAATACAATCATATTATCTAGTTCAAAAAACATTTGCACTAGGATTTTGCTCAAAATCATGTGTGACATCCCCATTTTCTCGACCAAAAAAGACTGATATTGTTTATGCTTTATAAAAATCAGAGTACCTCTTTTAATAAAAATGCTGAGGAATTTGTTCCCAGTAAAACATGATAAATACGTTATCAAAGCATTTCTGAAGAAAGGTATTTTTATTCATTTTAAAACATTTGGGATGTCATTGTTAATACAGAAACATAAGCATAAACAAAACTTACAATCATTATTACTAGTGATTTATATCTCCTTAATCTCTCAGTGTAATGTGACTTCATATTAATACCTGTGATATAAATAAACTGAGTGGGTCAGGTTGGGAAACCTGGTGAGTACATAGGATTTTCAACCCACAATAATATAATTATTATGTTTAAACATCAAACAATCAACCCAATTACCCATCCCCATTATCTTCCTTACTCTTAAGGGTCCACCCTAAGAGTTATCTATCCTGCATTCGTTCATTTTGAAGTCCCTTGTTTCTAGGGTTTATAAGACAGACACTAATTCCATAGCTTCCAATGCGCTAAATCCATACCTGCTAAAGTTCATTCATCGGGTACTAAATCCATAGCGACGAGTGTAGGTACTAAGTCGATAGCTACCAACGTTTACCTAACAGTGTAACAACGCAATTTTTCAAACAAAAATTTCTTTTTATAAATAGAGTAATTTCATTCAAAACAAGGCATAAATAGTTTAAGTATTCTGTCAAATACAAATAGTCAAAATCCCAAGATCATAAAAGCATTCTTCAGTGTGTATCGATCACGCCGGCGCCTTCCCACGGTCCTTTCCAAGGAGAAACCTTCAGGAGAACGAAGTCGCCGACTTGAAACTCAAGCTCGGATCGGCGCCTGTCTGCATAACTCTTCTGTCGGCTCTGGGTGGTCAATAGCCTCTGTCTAACTTGCTGAATCTGCTCTGTCGTCTGAAGCACGATCTCTGTGCTGCCCATCACTCTCTGTCCCACCTCTCCCCAGCAAATGGGGGTCCGACATCTCCTACCATGCAACAGCTCAAAAGGTGGCATACCAATGCTCGAATGATGGCTGTTGTTGTAGGAAAACTCTGCCAATGGTAAATACGCATCCCAACTATCCCCGAAGTCTAACACACACGCCCGGAGCATGTCCTCCAGCGTCTGAATCGTCCGCTCGCTCTGACCGTCTGTCTGGGGATGGTATGCGGTACTAAAATGCAATTTAGTACCCAGCTCCTCATGGAATTTCTTCCAGAACCTGGAAGTGAAGCGCACATCATGGTCTGAAACAATCGAGATCGGCACTCCATGCCGAGATACCATTTCTCTCACATATATCTCTACCAACTTCTCCGCTGAAGAACTCTCGCTGATGGCAAGGAAGTGTGCACTCTTCGTCAACCTATCCACAATCACCCAAATTGCATCAACTCCCCTGGCAGTCCTCGGCAATTTGGTGATGAAATCTATAGTGATCTGTTCCCACTTCCACTCGGGGATCTCCAATGGCTGTAACTTGCCGTGCGGTCTCTGGTGCTCGGCCTTAACCCTACGGCAGGTCAAGCACCTCTCAACGAACCATGCAACGTCCCTCTTCATACAGGGCCACCAATACTCTTTCCTCAAGTCCAAATACATCTTCGTAGCACCGGGATGGATCGAGAATTTCGATCTATGAGCCTCTTCCATCAAAGTAATACGTGTACCGCCCACAAACGGTACCCAAATCCGACCCTGAAACGTCATAAGCCCTCGCCCATCCTTAACGAACTCTGAAA
The DNA here is from genome assembly GCF_002870075.4 of Lactuca sativa. Taxonomy (NCBI): domain Eukaryota; kingdom Viridiplantae; phylum Streptophyta; class Magnoliopsida; order Asterales; family Asteraceae; genus Lactuca; species Lactuca sativa. The sequence continues at coordinate 90,449,008 of NC_056631.2, forward strand.
TTAACCCCACAACCCGCTCTTTCTTCTGCATTTCTGGTCACACAGCTTCGGCCTGTGCCCCACGAATAGCATCCAATACAGGAGTCATCACAGTCAGTCTCAAGCATACATCTCGCAATGGAGTGCTCTCCGCCTTGCGGCTCAACGCGTCGGTTACCACATTAGCCTTACCTGGGTGGTACAGGATCTCACAATCATAATCCTTGACCACATCCAACCACCTCCTCTGACGCATATTTAGGTTGGGCTGATCCATCAAATACTTCAAGCTCTTATGGTCCGTATATATCGTACACCGAACCCCATACAGGTAGTGACGCCAAATCTTGAGAGCGAACACTACTGCTCCCAACTCTAAATCATGCGTGGGGTATCTCGCCTCATGAGGCTTCAGCTGCCTCGACGCATAAGCTATCACATGACCCCTCTGCATCAACACTGCACCCAGTCCCGAAATCGATGCGTCGCAATATACCACAAAATCTTCCATCCCTTCTGGGAGAGCTAATACCGGGGCTTCGCACAACCTCTGGCGAAGTGTCTCAAAGGAGGTCTGCTGCTCGGGCCCCCATGAGAATGCAACACCCTTCCGGGTCAATCTGGTGAGTGGCACTGCGATCTTGGAGAAATCCTTGATGAATCTCCGATAATACCCTGCCAACCCAAGGAAGCTCCTGATCTCAGAAGGTGACTTCGGCACCTCCCAACTCATCACCGCCTCAACCTTGGCCGGATCGACCAATATCCCTTTCTGATTGACAACATGTCCTAGAAATTGGACCTCCCGCAGCCAGAAGTCACATTTGGAGAACTTTGCATAAAGCTTCTCCGACCTCAATACCTCGAGGACCTCCCTCAAATGCTCCTCATGCTGCTCTCTAGATCTAGAATACACCAGAATGTCGTCGATAAATACAATCACTGACCGATCCAACATCGGTCTGCATACCCTATTCATGAGATCCATGAACACAGTCGGGGCATTGGTGAGCCCGAAAGGCATCACCACAAACTCATAATGCCCATATCGCGTCCTAAACGCTGTCTTCTGGACATCCCCATCCCGTACTCTCACCTGATGGTACCCTGACCTCAGATCGATCTTGGAAAACCAGGATGCTCCCTGCAACTGATCGAATAAATCATCGATCCTCGGTAACGGGTAACGGTTCTTGACCGTCAACTTGTTCAACTCCCGGTAATCAATGCACATCCGGTGTGAACCATCCTTCTTCTTGACGAACAGAATAGGTGCTCCCCACGGCGAGCTGCTCGGCCGAATGAATCCCTTCCCCAACAACTCCTGGAGCTGTGAGAACAGCTCTTGCATCTCTGGAGGTGCAAGACGATAAGGCACCTTAGCGATAGGCGCGGCCCCCGGAACCAGATCGATACCAAACTCTACATGCCTCACAGGAGGTACTCCCGGCAGCTCCTCGGGGAAAACATCTGGAAACTCACGCACCACAGGGACCTCCTCAACTGATTTCGGTCTCTCGAAAACTTCCCGCGTATCCATCACATACGCCACAAAACCCTTACAGCCCTGCTGTAGACACTGTCTCGCCCTAGCGGCCGAACAAAAAGCTGATCCCGAACGGGTACCCTCGCCGTACACCGAAAGAACTCCCCCACTATGGTCTCGTATAGTCACCAACTGACGCTCACAGTCGATGACAGCGCCGAATCGGCTCAACCAGTCCATGCCCACGATGACAAGGAAAGTACCTACGCATATAATAACATAAGCATAACATCTCGACATTAAAATAATTACATGAATTACAACATACCTGTCACGACATCGGGCGCAGCGCGGACCTCCTCCGCAGTCAGCTGAAAGGCTCTTCCCCGAGCCCTTGGGGCCTCGGCCTTCACCGGTCGAGTCGCAGTAGCTCCGGCAGTAGGTGCAGATCCCTGAAGAAGCTGAGGGCACTCGGCCTTCCTATGGCCTGTCTGGTTGCAATGAAAGCAAACCGTAAATCCCTTGGGACACTCCCTAGCAATGTGCCCCTCCTTTCCACACTTGTAGCAAGCACCAGATCGACACACTCCCTCATGACCCTTGCCGCACTTTCCGCAAGTGCGGCCCTTCGAACCTCCTTTGCTCGCATCGGCGGACTTTATCCGCTTGGCTGCCGGCTGGAACTGAGCCGGTCGCCGGTCCACCCGCTGAGACTCGGCCTCCTCCCTGGCCTGGGTCTCCAACTCGATCTCACGCTTCCTGGCATTCGCCTGAAGCTCAGCAAAAGTATGGTAAGTGGAGTTTGACACAAACTCCCGGATATCCCTCCTCAACACTCCCAAGTACCGGCTCATCCGAGCCTGATCAGTGGACACCAGCTCGGGGCAGAACATCACCCTCTCATGAAACTTCCGCGTGATCACCGCAACAGAATCTGTACCCTGCTTGAGGGTTAAGAACTCCTGAACCAATCGTTCCCTCTCCACCGGGGGAACGTACTCATCCCTGAACATGGCAGTAAACCCCTCCCATGTCACTTCTGTAGTCTCTGCCAAAGTGAAGTTCGCCGTCACGAACTTCCACCAGTCCTTCGCTCCCAAACGGAGCTGGTTCAATGCGAACCGTACCCTCAGGTGCTCCGGGCATGAACAAGTGTAGAAGCACCCCTCTATATCCGCGATCCACCTCATCGCAGCAATCGGATCCTGCGTCCCATCGAACTCTGGTGGCTTCGTGTTGCTGAACTCTCGGAACAGCAACGAGTCACCCCCCTGTGGCCTAGCAGCGGCCACAGCTGCGGTAGCTGCAGCGGTTGCAACCTCAGTCAATGCGGCGTACCGCTCATCGAACGTCTCCATCAGGGTGGTCTTAATAGACCCAAACATCTCCGGGATCTCAGCCCGGATTGCCGCAGCTACCTCCTCGTGAATCATCTGACGAATCTCCTCGTCACTCACACCGCTCAAACTCGCTCTGTGGCGTGGTCTAACCATGATGTCTCTGAAATACAACATAAAACTATCAGAGACTCCATCGAGTATAATCGCACTCGATAACGCAACCCTACTCAGTCTCCGATATCCAGGGATTCTTACTTGAGCCTCCCACTGACCCGGTGTCTTCGGTAGTACGGGCCCAATACTACCGACCACACCGCATCAGCATTCATCCCAAGTCTTCCTCCCCAAACCCCGGATAGTGAGTACTCTACTTCTGATATGCACTATCTACCCGCACACTAGCAAGCATCTCATATCGACAAACTTCCCTAGACTAAGGCATCACAAATCAGGCCACTCTAGTCCTATCATGAATACCTAGTCTTCTAGCATTCATAACAATTTATATCATATAACATTGTAAGGTATTTTGGGGATCTTTACCTTTTGGGCGCTGACTGATCGTACACACTGCTTCTTTCTTGCTCACCACAAAACCATTTACAAAAGTTTATGCCTTTATTTAAAAAGTTTTCCTCAAATCCTCGGTTTGAGTTCAGTTACTCCCGAAGGTGCACCCGAATCCCTCAAACCAAGGCTCTGATACCAATTGTAACAACGCAATTTTTCAAACAAAATTTTCTTTTTATAAATAGAGTAATTTCATTCAAAACAAGGCATAAATAGTTTAAGTATTCTGTCAAATACAAATAGTCAAAATCCCAAGATCATAAAAGCATTCTTCAGTGTGTATCGATCACGCCGGCGCCTTCCCACGGTCCTCACTAGTACCTGAAACACATACATAACAACTGTAAGCATAAATGCTTAGTGAGTTCCCCAATATACAACTTACGCACATACGCCTTTCCAGGCCCTGACCTTCCGGTCCATGTGTCTCAGGGGACTTCTGTCCCTGCTGGGTAAACCTTCCGGTC